>NC_058091.1:213285000-213392500 GCF_020171115.1 Neogale vison
TGAAAGGGATGGAGAAGTCAAAGGTCCCATGAGCCGATTTCAAGAGGTGGGGGAGGGGAAATCATGGGAAGAGCATTAGGGTCACAGGACTGGGGTTCTAGTTCTGGCTGTGCTATACCTACTATGTGTTCAAGGAAAATTCCTTTTGCCTCTTTAAGCTTGGGTTTCTTGTCCTCAAACTGAGGCACTTGACAAGATGATGTCTAAAGTATTCACTCCTCATTAACATTCTGGAATCCACAGAAAGCAGAAGGTATGGGATGCCCCTGTCCTCTCAAGCTCCAGCAATCCATGGAAAACTTCCTGCAGTGACAAAGAGCTCTCTTCTAGCAGGATTTCTAAAATAATGGACTCCTTTAACAAGACTAATGTAATGAGCAAAGTGTTCATGAATCTGAAATAATGTATTAAATTTCATATGGCCTTTTAAAATTAAGGGAGAGGGGGAGTTGAACAAAATGTACAGTGGACATTATGAACTTAAAAGGCTTGCGAAATTGCTCCATTAAGATTAGTAAATATTTGCTGAACTCCTGCTCCATTCCAGGCACAGTGCCAGGCACTATGAGCACCAGGATAAATAAGATAATCCCTGCCCTTTGAAAACAATCAATGTAGAGTGTAGGTACACCAAAATGTAAAAAGACATTTCAAAATACTGTAATAAGGGCAGTGGCAGAGATATGCCCAGGATGCCATGGGGCCCCACCCAGCCTGGGGAGAGTCCTAGAAAGACTGCATATGGGAAATGATAACTGAACTGACTTTGAAAGAAGTGCTTTAGGTCTTTTTGCTAAACATAAAGCTCTACTAGGAGCTTTCCAGTTTCAGTATAGTCTGAACCTGTCCTGTTAAGGTTGACATTTTTTTGGCTTTTTTTTTTTTTTCCTAGAAGAGAGCAACCCAACCTTTTGAAGTGGAAGAAGAGTGTCAAAGTCTCTTAGTTAATTCCTTTCCAGTTATTTTATATAGTGGTATTGGTTTGGGTTAGATTAGGATCTTTAGGCTCAATTCTAAATGTCCTGAAGTATAATCCACTGATGGAAAGGCTGCCTTAAGACCATTGATTAGGATCACTTATGGTTCTCAGGCCTTGGCCTTCCCCCCTGAACTAGACTGTCTCTGTTGCTGAGGTACTCAGTAAACTCCTCAGAGCTCTAAGTTACAATAGGAAGGAAGAAATGAAACCCCAACACAACTCTAAACTCAGGTTTAGAGAACTTGAGATCTACACTGAACTGTATTCAATGTATTGTCGGCACTTGGTGTGTTCTCCATGAGGTACCTTAAATTAATGAAGTTTCTAGTTGAAATTGGACTTCCTTTTTATTTATTTATTTTTAAAGACTTATTTATTTATTTTGTGCATGCAAGCTGGAGGAGGGGCAGGTAGAGAGAGAAGCAGAGTCCCTGCTGAGCATGGTGGCCATGTAGCCTGATCCCACAACCCTGAGATCATGACCTGAACCTAAATCAAGAGTCTGATGCTTAACGAACTGAGCCGTCCAGGTGTCCCTGGACTTCTTTTTAAGAAACAAAACAAAAACCTTAGGAAAATGCCACTATGGAGCTACTATGTATAGGTATTCAACAGATACCAGTATTTTCTCTGTTTTGGAAGGCAGATAAAGTGTAATGTCATTGAGGTTGTCCAAAGAGAGGATACCTTATCTGTTCCAAAGGAGAATCTACAACAAAGCACTAACAGGATAGATTGTGAGCTCCTAAAAGAAAAAACTGGCTTCTAGGTCTCCATGACAAGTCACAACCAACAAAACATTTCTTTCTAGAGAGAAATATGATAGGTCTAATAAACCTGGAAGTAAGGAAGGATTGCTTCTTACTGTATCCTTTGAGCGTGAGAGAAAACAGTGGGTGTGATGCCAGGACAATTTGGTGGATTGGTAACTTGTCGAATGACTGTCTTGAAGGGGTGCTGATTTGGACACATGTCATTTGGAAGGAGTTTGTAGTATTAACTAAGTCTTAGGGAGCTGCTTTTGGAATAAGACAGAGAGGAAAGAGTATAAGAGAGGAAAAAATAAAGAGGGATGGGACGCCTGGGTGGCTCAGTCATTAAGCATCTGCCTTCAGCTCAGGTCATGATCCCGGCGTCCTGGGATTGAGCCCCGCATTGGGCTCCCTGCTCCGGTGGGAAGCCTGCTTCTTACTTGCCCACTCCCCCTGCTTGTGTTCCCTCTCTCGCTGTCTCTCTCTCTCTCTCAAATAAATAAATAAAATCTTAAAAATAAATAAATAAAGAGGGAGAAAAGGCAGTGAGGGCTATTTAGCCATGGGGACTCTGACCACAACCTAGTCCTTTTGGTGTTTATGTTAATTTGGAAGGTGGTAGAGAGTGCTATCAACCAAACTGCAGATGATGCCATCAGAAAGAGAAGTGGGATGCAACAAGTCCTTGCCAAGGATAAGATAATGGGCTAAACATAACAAGATGAAAGGAAACTGGGATGAATGCAAGTTTCTACCCATGGGTCCAAAAAAATCAATGTGTTAGTTAAGATGAGAGAGGCATGAATTAGCTGCAGCACTTACAAAACAGATAAAAATCCCAAAAGACAAAGGGTTTGAATTGCCTATAAACTCATTGACAATGGGGTCAAGTAATCTAATGGGATCTTAGGCTAGAAGGAGGGAGCCAGTGGTTCTCCATTACCCTGAAATGATACTCAGACCACATCTGCAAAATTCTGTCCAGTTCCTTGCTTGGAGTTTTAAGAGGGATGTAGACAGACTGGAATGTGTCAGAGGAAAGACCAGGATAGTGAAAACCGTAATATTTTCCCAGGAAAGAGAAGATAGGAGGGACATAAGTGCTGACTTCAAATGTCTGAAAGAATTCGTTTGGAAGAGAAACAAATCTGAGACCAGTATAAGGAAGAACTTTCTAACAAAACTGTTGAAAGTTGAAATGGGCTACTTGGGGAGTCAGTGATGTTTTCATCGACTGTAAGTGTTTTAATACAGTCTGAGGGTTACCACTGTACAATGAGGTAAAAGGGACTGTGTATGTATGTGTATGCACACAGAGGTTTACTTTTACACATTCTTGGAGCAAATACTATGTGCCAGTGGGGATGTCAAGACGTAGTACCTTCCATAAAAGAGACAGATCAAAACCATAGCCCAACAAAACTCATGCAGTTCTAGATATGTGAAAAGTAAGTGCAGGGTGCCTGGGTGGCTCAGTTGATTGGATGTCTGCCTTTGGCTCAGGTCCTAATCTCTGGAGGGGCTCCCTGCTCAGCCGGTAATCTGCTTCTTCCTCTCCCTCTGCCCCTCCCCCTGCTTGTGTTCTCTGTCAAATAAATACATAAAATCTTAAAAGAAAAGTACAATAGAAGAGAGAAAGGAAGTTAACTAACTCAAAAATGAATTCTGAGCTAGGCAAAGCCGAGTGGAGCTGTGGCATCCAGCTGGGGAAGTTCTTGGGTGTGTTGGGGCGGGGTGCGGGGGTTGGGGAGTGAATAGTCTGCTGGAAGAAGAGACTGCAGAGTATAGGCTGGGACTAGGGTCGTGAAGGACCTTAGGTATTTTTTTTTTAAGATTTTAATTTATTTATTTGACAGAGACACAGAGAAGGAACAGAAGCAGGGAGATGGGAGACAGAGAAGCAGGCTTCCCGCTGAACAGGGAGCCCAATGTGGGGCTCAGTGTGGGGTCAGTCCCAGGACTCTGGAATCATGACTTGAGCCGAAGGCAGACACTTAACCGGTGAGTCACCCAGGTGTCCCAGACCTTAGGTTTTATGATGAGGAGTTAGCTTTTCATTTAAGAGGAAGAAGGGAGGAAATTGGCAGAGACTACTTAGAACATATATTTTCAGACAATGATTCTGTTGACAGAGAAGATGGACTGGACTCAGGGAAAAGTGATGATGAGGAGGCTTTTTGGTCATCTCCATCTCTGAGAGCCTTGAGTTCATGGATTGATATTAAATGTGAATATTCTTTTGGATGAAAAATGCTTTTAAGGGGGTTAGTAACAAGAATGCATGTCTGTGTTTATGCAAAAAGAAGTTGTTTGTCTCCATCCATAAAAATGGGCAGAAGAGGTCTGGGGAGATATGGCTGCGTGACCCTAGGTCGAGAAGGCCTGGTCTGACACTGACTAGTAATAATTTCCAAGAAGAGCCGTAATATAGAGCTGCTAAACATAGGCTGTCAGCATTGGATGAAGAAGACTGCTTAAACTGAACATTAATTCGAACAGAGAATTAGAAATTGTGAGATTTTAACCCCTGAGAAAAAGAAAAGCTGCCACTGACGTCAGGAGCTGGCCAGGCACTCACAGCTAGGCTTTGGTACTCTTCTGTTGAACATAAGCAATTTCACAGAGTACCAGCACCACACAAGGCCACTCTGTGACCATGATGGATCTAGACAAAAAAAACCTCCTCATAATCATGTCTGAATGAAAACAAAAGCAAGAACATTGTTCAAACCACAAACATAACCAACCATTCTCTTCTTGGGCTAGTAGGAGTGACTGTTGCTTCTTTGCCGGTAACAGCTATGGCCTATCTTCATTCTCCTCATCTTGTAGATAAGGTGTATTAAGATACTCTGTCAAAGTGTTACCCCACTTCCTGATGGCATGCAGTGCAAATCCAGGCCTCATTTCCTTGAACCCTTCTCCAGCTCACCTAACACCAGTCCAAATCCCATAACAAATGCTTTCTAACTCCTTTTACTAAGATAGATGCCTCATGGTTCAGTATGATGCATGTTCTCTTTCATTGCAGTATATGATCAAACCTATTTTTTCCGTATGGTCTTTGAGTAGAAGGCATTGATACACCATTACTTTATATTTTATTCCTAGCATCACAGGTTCAATGTGTCCCTGAGATTTTCAGATAGAATATTATGCACCACTAGGAATGAAACAGACGTGTACTGCTTGAAACTTGGGTGCTTCAAGACTTGGGTTGTCTACTTTGTTCTCCTAAAACATTCCAAGAACCACCTCAAAATCAGTAGCTAGTCTATGAAGATTCCTGGGTCTCTCCTGTGAAATGATCCTCTGAGACCCTGCTGTACATGGTGCTGACCTCTTTGGCAAATGATATAAAATTTTATAAATTATATATATTTAAGCAGATATAGTGTTGAATAGTGTTGTAAATGTTTTTAAGCACCCCCTACAGATTATAAAGTCATTGAGAGCAAGGACTCTGTCTCATTAATCTTTGTGTCCTCAGTGTCTAACATAGTAGCATATAGAAAATGTCCAGTGAAAGAAAGTTCATTTAATGAATAAATGAGAAAATGAATGAATGAAATGTTAGACTTGGAAGGGACTTAAACAGTTACCTAGGCCAGGATCTCAAACTCAGATGCATAGTGGGGCTCAGCAGGTGATGACAGGGAGGGGCCTGTGGCCACTTGAACAGTACCTGTCCTATCAGTCCCAGTGAGTTGCCAGGAAGAAATGTGGATTCACTGTTGCTGAAATCTTTTGAATTTTAATGAAAATAGAGGTATATCTCTATTTTTAAACATTTTAAAACACCATGTGGGCCTCATATAGCTGTGGACCAGATTTAGTTTCTGGGCTGCCAGTGTGTGACTTCTGATCTTGGCCAACCCCTAATTTTATACATGAGGACACTGTGGCCCAGACAGATTAGGGACATGCCTGAAATAACCTAGCCTTCAGTGGCAGAACAGACTCGAACGTAGGTCTTAAGAATCACAATCCAAATTAGTATCTACTGGTCATATTCTGGGAGTAGGGCATTCAGAACTTACACTCCTACTCAAGCCAAAGTGCAGGTGTACAGGGTAAGGGAAAACCTGAGTAAAAATCTTAGAAATGGGATCTAAACTTTGCTGATGGTTCCATATGCCGGGTAGTATTTCTAAGCAATATTTCTAATATTTGTTTCCCTTTCTTGATGCTGTGTCTATTTCCTTCTCACTGGTACATTTAATTACATATATTTTGAATGTAGTACATGTAACTGTATAAAATGTCAAATTGTACTATCACCCTTATGACAACTACCTGTACCCAGCCCTACACCTCACCTCCTGAGTCCTAATCCCCAAAGGCAACTACCTGTAAATCTTTGAGCTGTTCATATAACTTGCTGGAAAGCCTTTTCGTTAGGTTTCTAAATTTTTAATTCCGGTATAGTTAACATATAGTGCTTTATTAGTTTCAGGTGTTCAACAACTCTATTCTGTACAATTCTATCCATTACTTAATGGTCATCATTAAGGTGTACTCCTTAATCATAAGAGTATTCCTTAATCCCTATTACCTGTTTCACCCACCTCTCCTCTGATAATCATTAGTTTATTCTCAGTAGTTAAGAGTCTATTTCTAGTGGTACCTAGGTGGCACAGTCGATTAAGCTTCCAACTCTTGATTTCAGCTCAGGCCATGGTCTCAGGGTGGTGAGATTGAGCCTCTTCTCAGGGTCCTCACTCAGCACAGAGTCTACTTAAGTTTTTCTCTCCCTCTCTCTGTGCCCCTCTCCCTTGAGCTCCCTCCCTCTCAAATAATTTTTTTAAGGGGTCTGTTTCTTGATTTGTCTTTCTTTGGTTGAATTATTTTGCTTAGTATTATACTCTCTAGTTCCATTCATGTTGTTGCAAATGGCAAGATTTCATTCTTTTTTATAACTGAATAGTACTACATCATATATCGATCAGTTAATGGATACACTACATCTTCTTTATCCATTCATCAGTTGATGGACATATGGGCTCCTTCTGTAATTTGGCTATTGGTAAATAATGCTGTAATAATCATAGGGGTGCATGTACTCCCTTTCAATTAGTGTTTTTGTATTTGGGGGGCAAATACCCAGTAGTGCCATTACTGGATCACGTGGTAGTTCCTTTCTCGACTTTTTCAGGAGACTCCATACTGGAGTGGCTGGAGCCACTGGAGTGGCTGCACCAATTTGCATTCCCACCAACAGTGCATGAGGGTTCCTGTTTCTCCATATCCTCACCAACACTTGTTGTTTCTTGTGTTTTTGATTTTAGCTCTTCTCACAGGTGTGCAGTGATATCTCATTGTGGTTTTGATTTGCATTCCCCTGGGGATGACTGATGTTGAGCATCTTTTCATGTGTCTGTTGGCCATCTGATATCTCTGAAAATTCTTTTTAAATTCATGATATTCTCCATCTTCTTTTCTTTTTATATTCTCCATTTTCAATGGAGATGTATGCCCTTTTAAATCTGGAAATGTATGCCTTTGTGCTCTAGAAAATTTCCTTCTATAATTTATTGATAATTTTCTTCCTTTCACTTTCTCTGTTATCTAATTCTAGAATTCCTCTTCATTGGTTGATTTTTCCCCCCAAATTTATCTTATAGCCTTCATATTGTCTTTTTTACTTCTGCTCTTACACTTTTAAATTCCCTGCACTTGGGGGCACCTGGGTGGCTCAGTGGGTTAAGTGTCTGCATTCAGCTCAGGTCATGATCCCAGGGTCCTAGGAGAGGCCCCTGTCAGACTCCCTGCTCAGCAGGGAGCCTGCTTCTCCCTCTCCCTCTGCTGCTCCCCCTGCTTGTGCTCTCTCTGTCAAATAAATAAGTAAAATCTTCTTAAAAAAATAAAATAAATTCCTAGCACTTTTTCTCATTCTCTGAATCCTTTCTCTCTAATGTTCTCCTGTTCTTTCATGGCTTCAACATTGTCTTGTATCTCCTAATAATTATAGTTTGTTTTGTTTGCTTGCTTGTTTGTTTGAAGTTGCTTAAGTTCTGGTCTGTTTTCTCTGAGTTCTTTTTTACTCAGTGTGCTTGGTTCAATCTGTGCTTATTCCATTAGCACCTGTCCTCAAATATCTAATGGGCTTTGGTTATCTAATCACATTTGAAAGTGAGGGACTAAAATAAAGAAATACATGAATGAATGAACGAATGAATGAGCAGAGCTCTTAAATAATGTGATGTGGTGAATAAGTGCTGTGTAGATGGTCGGGCTTTTTGACTGGTAGGCTTTACTGTACGACGACCAGGTGGAGGGCCACCAGTTTTTTTTTGAGATCTCTGTTGGTCAATGCAGACAATTTGTTGAGAGAAGACTCCTCCAGATTCTATCCTGAAAAGTTAAAATGCTGGCTCCCAGTGTTCTAAGAGCCAAATAGAAGAATAGGAGAAGAGGGTTTGGAGAACTTAGCATTTAGTAGGCAGACTTCCACTCCATTCCCTGGTTTCTCACATTCTGCCTCATCCATATGCTGGTGTCCCCAGGTACTTTCTGGTCCAACATCTCCAAACAAAAAAATCTCTAATCATCTTCTAGGGATGTGGGTTTGGAAGGATTCATTTATCTTTAAAAGACTTGTCCACCCCTCCTGTTTGCGGTCCTCCCCACACTGCCACCTTTAGAGGTGTGCTGGTACTTCAAGTGCTTGTGCCTCTCCTGGCTAGTGCGGTGAGGGCTGCTTGCTTCTTGTAGGTTCTCCCCACTGCAGGCTCAAGTCTTGGTTTTGAGGGTCTACAAAGTCAATTACTTCTTGTACTTCTGCATTCTAGCTTCTGAAATTTTGTTTGCCTTTCTTCTCTACCTGTCACCTCCTGTCTGGCTCTCTGCTTTTTTGGATAGTGCCTCTTTATTCCTTTACCATCATTTTAGATGGTCTGCAATGGAGAGCAGAGACCAATGTATACGTTTGACACTTAATCAACTGAGCCACCCAGGTGCCTTGAACAAATGATGTTCTAATACTTATCGTATTTCCCAGTTTTATGAAAAGGCCCATGTGTCACCAGTTTGAATATTTTTTTTAAAGATTTTATTTATTTATTTGACAGAGAGAGACCACAGTAGACAGAGAGGCAGGCAGAGAGAGAGAGAGGGAAGCAGGCTCCCTGCTGAGCAGAGAGCCCGATGCGGGACTCGATCCCAGGACCCTGAGATCATGACCTGAGCCGAAGGCAGCGGCTTAACCCACTGAGCCACCCAGGCGCCCCACCAGTTTGAATATTTTAAACCTGTCTAATACCTTCTTAGTTCTGTGATTATTCATAGCTGAATTGCAGCTTACTAATCTCTGCAATTATATTTACATGAACATAATGTTGCTTTGTGTTGAGTCATAAGGGAGTCCTGTAACATTCTTTATGAAGCCAGTATCTATTATTATTAACAATAATGGGATTGGGGAATATGCCATCAGATTTGGCTTGAGATAAAGAATCCTGTTACTAACTAACAATTATGGCAGTGGCAGTGGGGATGATGGTACTGGTGGAGATGTAGGGGAAGTGACAGTGATCAAGTGAAAGTACCAAGATAGCAGTAATTGAGAGGTTTTGTTTTGTTTTGTTTTAATAAACTCCCTTTATTTATTTACTATTCTTTGGATCTTCATTATCTGATCTTCAACATACGGGATAACCATCATGTATAAAGGTATGTCCACAAGTCTGAGCACCCACTTATGGCCCTATCCATAGCTCTAAGTGTTCTTACAGAGTTAGGTGGCAAGAAGATCAGATCACATACATGGTGTGATCGAGAAGGGCCACACTTATTTTTCACTGCGGTCCCTCAACTCTACAGAAGGACCAGGTTTGACTCATGTGACTAAAAGTGGCAATTATACAACTACAGCCATGCCTACCTGTCAATTAATGTTTCTAATCTAAGACACAGTACTGGGAGTTCTGAGGGACACAAAAGGAGAGATAGTCCTTTATTCTCCAGGAATTTACCAGCTGTACTAAGCAGTATAGGGTGAGATGGTTTAAAAGAGGAACAGTTCAGAATGGGGAGGATTGACTGGACTGGGACATTCCCATTGCACTTTGGCTATATCTCAATCCTAAGATCCATTCCATGGCATAGTTACTTGCCAGCAAATGCCGACTACAGGGTTGTCTTTTCCATTGAGAGCTTGGAACCTGGTGTATTCATGTTTGTCTCCCCAGCAGTTTGCACAGTTCTTGGCACATTCAGTAAATGGTTACTGAATGAAAGAATGAATGAATGGATGAGTGAATTTGAGAAATTAAGCTGGATCTCTGATAATATGTAGGAAATAGGCAGACGAAGTCAGAAGCTGGTACCAGAAAGTATGGTTGGAGTATATAACGGGTGTTCTGAAACAGATCTCACTGAAGTACAGGACTCAGTGGATGAACCATGGGAAGGCAGTTTTGGACATGGAGGGGGGAAAGGCTTTTAAAAACCGGTTTACAGAGTTTGGACTTTATCCTTTAGGAAAAGGTGAGTTATTGGTATATTTAGTGTAGAAGAGGGATTTGATAACAGTAGGGCATTTGGAAGATTAACTTGTTAGGTTCAAGCTGAATGAAATGGTTGGGGAAGAGACTAGAGCCAGAAAGGATACTTCGGAGGATACTGCATTGGTCCAAGTGACATTTGTTGATGGTCTGGTTACAGTAGTTGGTGGTAGTAGG
This sequence comes from Neogale vison, assembly GCF_020171115.1. NCBI lineage: Eukaryota > Metazoa > Chordata > Mammalia > Carnivora > Mustelidae > Neogale > Neogale vison. Next base: position 213,295,413 of record NC_058091.1, read on the forward strand.
AAAGGAGAAGAAGAAATAGATGCAAAAAAGGAAAATATACAAGAATAATCCATTAAAATAGAAATTCTAAAAAATATTCAGCTAATAAACTGGGTTAGGAGTTTTTGTTATCTCACACTTTCCAGCTTTTATAGTATGAATACTTTTTCTGAGCACACATTTGACTGAAAATTAAAGAGATTCTGATGGGAAGCTGACAAGTGAATGTTCTAACATGTTCAGGGTAAGGGACCAGACTAAGTTCCCATGGTGAAATTGCTGTAGCTCTGCTCCCTTCAGCCTTTTCTTTGCCTGAGAGCAAGCCTACAAACCTAGGTAATGAAGAGCTACACTTGGTCATGGGGGTGGGTATTAGACATGATGGGGCCACCATTTCCTACAGTCTCATAAACCACTGGAATCCTCTTCTTTATGGATCTAATCAGATACAATTTTTGGAAAACAATTATATTTCAAGCCCTTAATCTTACAAATTTGTCCTGAACTATGTAGAACGATGGCAATTAGTATTTAATGGGTGGGGTGGAGGAAAGTGGAAGGAAACAGAAAAAACAGTGAAGGAAGGAAGGAAGTTCTGAAGGAACTTGAGTGGCCATTTTTTCCCCCAATCTTGCTTAACATAAACATCTTTACTGTAGAGGTTTAGGTCTTATGGACAACAAAATGATGAACATTCCAGACCATAACTGTTCTGAAAAAGTTTTTGCAGCAGGGATGCTATCATATTCATAATAAGCATAACAGAATACTCAAAAAGACATATTCACATTTTAAAAAGACAAAGTAAAGTGTAACATTGAAATTTTAATATCTTCACAAAAATCTTTAATTTTCTTTTTAAAAATGAACCAACAAGGGGCTCAGTTGGTACAGCATGCGACTCTTCATCTTGGGGTCATGAGGTCAAGCCCGAAGTTGGATATAGAATCTATTTTAAAAATATGAACCAACAAAAAAGTACAAAAATTAATATTAATACTGTCTTCCACCTATGCTTGAAGCAGATCCTGCAGTTTCAGTGTGACATTTTTTGTATTCCTTATTCACCCCAATGATCAGAGATCACCTTAAATTTCAGCATTTAAGTGCTGCTTCATGATCTCTGGAACAGGTTAAATAAATAATATCTATAATCCCCAAATTTAACACAATGTGTTGTTAAATGAAGAAGAGAATGAACTATTATCCTTTGTATTTGAAGATGTCTCTACTTATGGTGATCACTGATCACATGTGCAAGCTGAAAGGTGATGTGAATGACCTGCTCCTTTCCACTGTGTAATCCAAGAAGGTCTGTGCTAATTTTCAACACTGCCCCCAAGGTCCTTTTTTATACATTAACTTAATAATAATGTCACAGCATTACTACTATTACTACTACTACTGATTATGATAATAATGATGTCATCAACAATAATACAATAGTAGGACACTTGTAACCAATATTTTTGGTCTTTTATCTTGCCCTTATATCAAAACTCTGTGAGGTAGGATATTATTGCCACTATTTTCTGATCACTGGACATAAAGGTCATATGTTTCCAAGAATATTTAAATGAAAATTGAAAAGGGCCTATTTAATTTCTCTTAAATATTAGTAAAATAGTTTTCTTTGCATTGCTCAAATTTGATGTTACGTTGCTAATTAGATTTCTTCTATTTGTTTCTAACTCCAAATGATACCTTTCCATCCATGAAACTCCAAACCAAAGACACAGCTCCCATTTTCCTATTCATTTTTTCATACGAATTTTTAATGGCAATTTTATCCCAAACCCTGCACAAACATAAATACTGCATTAAAGGAAGATGAATTTATTTTGACCTTTACTGAAAATGCACTGTGAAACAAAGCACTTAAGCATTTATAGCCTGTTAGACACTCACATTACCCACTTCCCTGTAGATAAGAAAGTCCTTCCTAGCAAAAGTAATGTTCGCAAGTAGAGCAGTTTTACAGAGCACTTAACTGCAAAGCCAGATATCATGTTTTTCACTATGAGTCTGTTTTGGTCGGTTTTATGCATCCAAGATCTATAGAAATTAAGGGAGAATAAAAAATGTTACATTCAAGAAATACAGAGGATGACATTTTTTAAATGGGTTTTGATGTAAATACAGGATATTTGCAAGAAAATGCTTAGGAAAAACCAGTAGGTATTACAAGGGAGATGGAGTGTTGTGGTATTCTGTTCTCTTTTCAAAAAAGTGTCTCCCACTGAACCTTCCAAGAAATTGGTGGCATTATTTTAGTAATTTTTAGTTAAAAGTGGCTTTCAGTCTACTTACAATAACTAACATACCCTGTCCCCTCAAAATAAAACACCCGTTCTTTGATTGAACTGAAATGAGTATTTTGGTGCTTTTTTTTTTTTTTTTTTTTTTTGCCATGATCTTTTTCCTTTAGTCATAAGCCTCTAGCTGCAGAGCTATTTCCTCCATCCAGATTCTTGTGTCAGAGAGTTGAGATGTTAAACCACAGCAACCATGAAACTTTAAAATCCCTGATGCATGATGAATGGGTGCTGGGCAAAGCAGCTTAAAATCTATGCTTTTGCTTCTCTTTAAACACTTTAAATTGACAGCGCCATAGATCAAACATTTTTACTGAAGAGGAGAAGCTTTGGCAATTTAACTTAAACAAGTGCACAGTTACCATCATCTCAAGACCTCACCCCTCCACAATTACCCCTTCCACCTGGCGGATTGGGTATATTTCTCATTGAGAGAAAGTGTGTGTGTACGCGCGAGCGCGCGCAGTTATATAACAGGGCAGCCGCTTGTAATCGGGCTGGTATGACACCCGGAGCAACTTCCCCACCGACTCCCAACCCACCCATTCCACCCATCCCACACCCCTAGATGAGCCAGGGACTTCCACCCGCAGCCTCGGCCCGCAGAGCATGCGCTATGGTAGCGCATCCGCCCACCGCTACTGCAGCCTGTCCCTCAACCCGTTTCTCCTCTTCTTCCTCCTCCTCCTCCTCCTCTTTTCCCTCCCCACCCCCTCCTGGAGCAGTGAAGTTGGCGCGCTGCCCGTTCAGGCGTTCAGCGTCTGCTCCTCAGGGATCAGCAGGCAAAGTCACAGTCTGCACAAACAGAGCTTTCAAATTCATAAAATTCATAGGATTTTTCACAAATGAATGAACACAATTTTCTACCAATTTCCTCATTATGCAAATATGCAAAATATCAAATTTAGGCCAATTAGGGTCCTCCACAGTCCCAAATTCACCCGTTTAAGCCATAATTGCAGAAACTATCAAATAATTACGGTCGCTAATTGGAAATATTTGTGACAGATACAACAAATTCTTGCACAAATTACATTTCATTCGAGGAACCACTGCGCGCCACTGAAATTTTATCGAAGTCTAATTTAACTTACATAATGAGTTGAATTGAGTACTTGTTATCAAATTTGAGCAATTCATAGCCCCGTAATGTGGAATGATCAAATAAATTAAAAGGGAATTTATTCAATATTTTGTTGTGATCCTTTTCTCGGAACCATTGCTATTTTGTAGGGAATTTCCTCCTCCCGCGGCCCGGGGCGGGTGTCTGGTGTCACGCAAGCCCCGGCTGTGCCTGCCGCGCAGCGGCGGCGGCGGCGGCGCAAGGAGGCAGCGGGTGACCGGGAGCCGGGAGCCGAGAACCGGAGCCTCCGCCCAGGTCCGGCCTCAGCCTCAAGCTCTACAGGCAGCCAGGCTGACGCCGATCCCGTGTTCAGCTCAGCGAGCGCTTAGCCGTCGGAGGCCCGCTTGGCCCTTTGCTTTGTTTTATTTAATTGGGTGGAGGGGTCAGCGAATACTTCCGGGTGAAGCGAGGGGAGTTCTTGAAATGATCCGATTTCTGGCAGTGTACACATGCGCGCGCACACTTGCACACACGCCCACACATTCATGCCACATGCGAGCCGTACATCCCTGCACACGCACATTGCACTCAGACACTACACCCAGCAACACGCGCACACTCAACACCATACACGCACACGTAAAATATACACTTGATCTTACGCACACACCCCACATACAAGTGCACACATTCTTTCTTACACACGCACCACACACTCCACACTCGCGCGCGCGCACATGACTTCGAACGCGCCACGCACGGGCCAGAGCGAGCCTCGCACAGCCGGCGGGGGGTCTAAAACAACCCTTGAGGCGCGCCTCCCTGGAGTTTCTATTTTCCGGGCCCGCCTGCCAAGGGTTAACTGTTGGGTAGGGGTCCCGCGAGGCTGGCGTGTGCACAATGTCTCACGGGCCAGCCACATGCACGACACATTTAACACTCCGGGTGGGTGAATGCGCTTCTGCCCTCCCTGGCCTTTGTGTGCATTGTCGGGAGGGGGAAACCTGAGGTAATTTAATGTCACTCTAACCAGAGTCTCCCCGCAGACGAATCCACGCAGCCCCTCTGGGCGCGTGCCCGCGGGTGGGCGCGCACACACACACTCACGTCGCCGGTATCCCCCCTCTCGAAGGTCAGCCTGGGGGACAGGACATTCGTTTTCTCTTTGCACAGTCGCACACACACATTCACTAGCACATTTTTTCCAACTGCCTTGTGGCCTCGTTGGCGGATTATAAATGTCTCCTTCTCCCTGTGATTTGTTTAATCCGTGGAAATGGTGCTGGTCCTATGTAAACAAGCCAAGTGCGGAATGAAGGCAGTCACCCATGCGTGGCCAGCCTGCCTATTTGTCAGAAAACCTTCATAAATACTGAGCCGGGGCTGGGCAAGGATGTGATGTCTCCATTTTTGCCAGGAAAGGGCACGAGGAAGACAAAGCGAGGCACGGCAGCGTGTAACCTTTAAGGGACAGATAGTCTGGGAGCCCAGAGGCCGGGAAAGCTCCCGGGCTAATTCAGCGCAGGAGGATGACTGATGCGAGGCCGGCCACAAGCCTGGTGTTTGCTAGAGGAGAGGAGACAAGGCCCCAGGATTTTTATATCCTGGAGCACACAGATATGCATCGCATTTCGCAAGGCTGGGCCTTGCGGCTAGAGTTGCCCCTTTAGGTGTCAGACACCTGCAGATCTCCAGCAGCAACCACCCTTCCTTGTAAGTCTTTCTGAATATTTCATTTCCAACTTCATCCGGTTTCATTCAAAACAAATTCTCAGTGTCCCCTGCAGGTAGCGACAGGGCAGAACTGCAGACCCATCTCTCCCTTTGTCAGAGCACCCAGTGATGACCCATCCAAACTCTGCCTACCCTAGATGTGTGGCACAAACTGTCTTTTTTTTTTTTTTTGTAAGGAACAATGCATATGTGGCTAATTACACACTCCTAACAAAAGCAGTAATTACTGCCTGTAATTATCATGGTCCTTATTTAGAAAAAATGTGAGAAAATGTCGAGTATTAAAACATGAAAGCAGCTATTAATCAAACCTTTACACCTTCTTTAACTCAGGCGTAATGGTGGGTATTATCATAAATCTACTCTGATAGTAACACAAGAATAATGAGTTCAGTAATGATAGCGATGATGATCATAATGATTTTAACCAACAAAGAATGGTGTAGATTTATTGCTAATAATGTGGTACAGGAACCTCTTTCATTAAAATTACCTATGTGTGTTCTCGCTGGGGTAACCTGCATGTGTGACTGTGTGTGTGTGTGTGTGTGTGTATTGCCACCTTCCCTTGTGACTAAAGACCAAAGCTTTTTGCTTAATGGGCATGACCTCCTCCTAGAAAGCCTTTATCTGAGTAGCCTTACGGTTCTTTCTACCTTCCTCCTTGGAAGAATCTAGAACATCCAGAGACATGTTAACTTGGTGGTACCCACTCCAAAGAAAAAGTCAGGATTGTTCGAGGTATATGTGGAAGGCCAAGGGCCTGGAAAGAAAGCAGATTTTCTGGGACAGGCCTCTTCCCCCTTTACACTGCCCAACTCGTAACCCCTGCACCCTCTCCAGAGAATGTCATTGTTGGGGAACAGAGGTTGGCCCTCCCTGTCACTGTCTTAGCCTACGGGGCTGGTTGATTTGGCACTTTGAGCTAATGGAAAGAGAAGGGAGGTGGGGATTCTACTCTTTGAGACTTCAGCTTTAAAACTTGCCTTCCCTTTCAAAGTGAAGCAAAGCCCTAGGTGTAGCCTGGGGCCAGGACTCTTGTGGCCCAGGTGGAAGAAGGGCTTAGAGCCCTTAGCCTCTCTGAAGGGCAGATGACTTATGGACTAGCCAGGTGAAAAATAAAAGAGGGGGTGTTCAGGTCACCTGATTGTGTCTTCATTTTTTAAAATGAATTTAACTTGGCATTTGTCCTTTCCAAATGTTCCAGAAATTGTCAATGGACAATCATGTTTTAATGTAAACTATAGTCTTAAACGTGAGTGAAAAGAGAGAGAGAGAGAGAGAGCACTCACCTTTTGGACATAATTCTCCACTTTAATAAGGGGAAATTTTCAGGAGTTCAAACTCCAAAACCTAACTTTCCCCTCAATTTTCAGTCCTAAGCTAATTTTCCAAAGTAAACCATAAACCTTAAGAGGGTTTATAAAAGGGAGGCTCTGAAAGCTTGAACTCACCAGAGACCAGTCAGAAAACTAACCTTCCTGAAGTTATCCCCCAAGATAAAAGTAAACGTAGCTATGCTCAAAACCTGTAGACATACTTAGTGGTTTTTATACTAGTCTGATTATATTTTCCTACCTAATGCCAACCTTTCCAATTAACTGTAAATTTCTGACAGTTATAAACTATGGAATGCAGTGGTGACATAATTAGTACTTATACATAATAAATAATACATCTGTAGTATTTTAACCTCCACTACCAGTTATGAGATTAGTGTGTGGGCCAATTAACTACAGGAGCTTTTTTTTTTTTTTAAACTAAGGAACTATAAACACACTGGTTTTAAATGTCCTAATTAGTAACTTGCTCATTAATTAACTTTCTGATTAATTGTGTAGCAATCTAATTTGTAGATGAGCCACTTAAAGAGTGATACCTTGTAATTCTTTCTTCTGTCTTTAAAATTCCCCCGTAAAATGTGATTTTGTATCCAGCTGGCATCTCAGTTGTGGAAATGCTTTCCGTGAAAGAATCTGTGCCTTTGGAATAAAACTAAAACTAAATTGCACTTAATCCGTCCCTATCCGAACTGGACAGGTTGGCTGGAGACAGAGGGTGGGGGTGGGGGTTGGAGCAGAATATACTGTAAATTATAGGAGGAAGTGGATAAAGGGCCAAATTACCCTATACACTTGAGCCTGAAAATAGTTCCCCCTTTTTTATAAAGAAGAGAAAAAGCATTTATGCATGACTTTCATTGCAACCAGTTCTCAAACCCAAAAACCATTTTAGAGGAAAAGAATAATTTTTAAAGAAAACTTAATTATGGCCTCCACACCCCTATCATGGACTAGCCCAGGGGATAATTTAATGCCGTGGACAAAGGGCTAATGGACGATTTCAATAAAGGCCGCCTTGCACTGGAACATCCTGGGGCTGTTCTATTAGCATCAGAAAGGGCTTGGGGTCCTGCTTCCACCACAGCTATTGTTGCCCGGGTGTGTCGCCAGTCCCATCCTGCAGAAAGCCTTTAGCCCTGATGGCAGATGATTCTCTAAGTGAATAGAGATGAAGGCAGGGATATTAAGTGACTCTATAAAACATCCCGGACACAATTGTGTGATTGATGGAGGACAAAGTGGGAACAGCAGGACACAGGATCCTGGGAGAAGCAGCCTTGTCAATGCGAGAAACCCATCTCTGGAAACAGCTTCTCCTGGAGGAGTTTGCAGTCTATTTGTATGAGTAATCAGCTGGGCCCCCTCTCTGTCAGCCCTGTTTACTCACTGATTTTCTCAACAAGACAACCATTGACACTGGATGGATGGGGCTAATCTGGCGCAGAACTGGCGGCTTCGCAGAGGCTACAGGTCGAAAATAGAGCGCGGTGCCAGCTTCACCTCGCCTAATCTAGCGGCTAATATTTATTAGAGCCAATTTATACCGCTGCTCTCTCAAAGAGCAAGGAAGGCCTGGGTGCAATTAATAACATGGGCAATAACCACAGACAAACAAATAAATAAGGGTTTGTGAACTGTTTGGTTGGTTTTGAGAGAGAATGGGAGGGGAAAGAGTTGGCTTTGCCACCTGGAGCTGGAAGGCGAGGAAGTAAAGGTAGTCGTGAAGCCCCTAAATAGAGGGGCTTTCTCCTTGGCCCCTCAGCCAATCTCAGAGCAACATCCCGGCTGCAAAATGGCTTTGGAACCTGCACAAATGCATGTAATTCCACTTGAATCCAACAGAATCTGTACAAAGACACCTGCCCTCGCAGGCAGAGGTGCGTGCGCACACTCCTGTTGTAAATATCCAGTTTATGCGCATCCCCACCCAGGGCGGAGGGAAACAGAAGACTGCACGCCTTGCGTTGCGCTCAGCAACCAAGCCCCGCAGTCACCGAGAAGACTGGCTGGTGGCTGTTTGGGAGCTAGGAGCTGGGGAGGCGGGAGAGAGGAGAGAATGTAGATGGGATACTACATAGGGGAACTCTGAGGTCTTAGAGGCTTCAGACCCCTCCCTCTAAAATTCGTGTCCAGTGCCTGGGAGGCCTGTTAGGGAGGCTACCAGTTGCTGCGTTTGCCGTGTTTGGATGTTTAAGATATTTTGTTGGGTCAAACTGGAGAGAAACAGGAAGACAAAGTGTGTGTGAGCTCCAGGGCTTGGGTCTGGAGCCCAGGTTGGTATTAAGTCGCGGAGAGGCGCCCTTTGCGAAGGGCTGGTAGAAAACGGCATTGTCCTTAACTGGGCGCCGCAGCAGCGGGGGCTGCGGGGGCTGCGGCACTAGCGTTGACCTCGCCGCGGCTCAGACCAGCAGACCGAAGACTGCGAGGAAGGGAGCCCTTTGCCCTTGTGCCCTGGTCTCCCTACTCGCCCTCCCCGACCCTCTCCCGGCCAGCGGGCGCCCGCGCCTTGCTAATTGCTCGGCTCCCTTCATGCACACACCTCCACTAATTTTACATTTCTCATTCTGCGGGTAGCTGGAAAGCGGCTCAGGGAATACGGTTCCTTCTCTTAGCTACCGCATGAATACAGTGAGTGGTGGCCGTCCAGGCCTCCCTGGTTGGGGGGTTTGGTAAATTAGCAGCTTGGCTGTATAATCAGGCATTCGCCATTGAGGCCACAGTGCTGTATCCGTTAACCAGGTGAGATTTCATCATCTAATGGGTTGGGAGGTGTGACCGAGCTGCTAAGTTAGCAATTAAACTTCACAAATATCATTCGATTGCATTTTTTTTTTTTTTGCAAGCCAGAGACAGGTTACGCCGGGCATTACAGAAAAACAAAAACCAAAAACTCTTTCCAAAATGTGCACGCTAAGGGAAATGCTTTCTTTTGTGAAACGTGAAATAATATGGCTTGGTATCTAAACAATATTTCAGTATCTTATCCTATAAAACATAGTCCGGTAGTTATGGTTCTAGGTAGAGGAAGGGAATGTTTCTGACCAGCCAGTTCCCCCAAAGGCAGGGAAGAACTATGTCTAAAATACATCATATTAGATAATATCTAATCTAGGATGGGAAAATCTGGGAAATAATGGAGATTTGTCCCTTTGGGCCTATTGTTTGGATTTATTATTATATTAAGTGTTGGAATCAAAGAGAAAAGGGCAAACAGTCAGGTAAAAGGTTATTTCAAGCCTGTAACACAGCTGGCAAGAGCCAGCCTCCTGGGCCTGTGGGACCTGAAGTCCTGCACCTCCACCTTGATCTTTAAGATGCAGCCATATTAGTTGGAGCTGGTTACTGAAATTCTGATATATTTGTTAGGTTTTCTTCTGGAAACAAGTACGGTCTCTCTTGATAGCGAGAATTCGCTATGTCTTTAGGTATGTGGGATAAATACGTGGTATCTATAAAATAGAGAAAGAGTACTAGACCTAGTAGATTTTTCCGAGTGTTAAATGCCTAAATGGAAACATAACAGAAAATATTATTAGCTTTATCTGGGGACACCAGGGACGCAGGTTAAAGTATTTTTCCTCTAATTTGATAGTGAATAAAGCACTTAAAGCACTTGATGATTTATTGATCAAATAGAAATCAGGCAGCAAACAACAGCTCCTTTTAAAATCCCTATTCACATGATTAAAAGCCAAGTGAACTTTTTTTTTTTTACAGTTTTACTCAGTAAGCTTTATGTTATATAAGGAATAAAAAGAGAACAGTTCTTCCGACCTATAAATCTCTCCTTTGGCTAATATGAATGACTACGGGGCACGTGAACCTCCATTGAACTGTAAACACTCTTTTAATGGACAGTAATGGCCCTATGATTTTTAGCTATTGTTCCAAAATGACTACCGTGTTTATTGCCATCATTAAAAATGAATTAAAGAGTTATGAAACTCCTCAATAATGAGAACTCCAGCCGTTTATAAGCCGTGGTTCTCTTCTCCCCAGCGCACTCGAAGGTTCTGCTGCTCTGGGTGGCGCAGGCTGAGGGACACCGGCCCGGGGAAACGGTTTTGGGGGGTGGAGGGAGGAGCAGAACATTTCTCTCGAAGAGGCTCGCGAGGGCCTAGAGGACAGGGAAAAAGCGAGGAAGGAAGAGGCAACGGGGTAGGTTAGGGAAGTCCAGAAAGCCTTGCCAGCTCAGACGCTTCCCGCGAGAAGGAGCGCATGTGGGTGGAGGCTGGAGTTGGAGGTCTAGGGAGAGCAGGGTGTGTCTCCCCGGCCGCGTCGGGGCTGCGGCCAGGAGCCAAGGACCGCCGGTGAGAGGCTTCAGGTGGAAAGAATGGGGTGAAGAGACTGGGGGTGGGGCAGCGAGAAGAGTCCACGCGGCGGCAGCTGGGCCCCAGAAGGCCCCGGGACAGGAGGGACGCCCGCGCTGGACAGGTGCGGGGGCGGCTCAGCCACCGCTCCTATCCTACCCCGGCTCCTCAGTGGCGAAGAGGGCGCCCACACCCCCTCCCCCCAGCTCCCGAGCCGCTGGGGGCTTCACAGGAAAATGGCTCAGCAAAGTTGCGTGCAGCCCGTGCACTGTTCTCCGAGGGGTCCCTGGCTGGAGCCTGCACGTTTCTCTTTGCATTAGCAAAGCCCAAAGTCATCCAGTTTGCGCTAATCACCACAATTAGTCCTGAATTATCACCGGACTCTGACAGACGTTCCTTGTAACTCTCTTTTATTTCCAACAGCCCTAATCAGCCGCTCTCATTACAAACGCTGATTAAACTGCAAATTATCCAGCAGCGGCCCTGTTCCCGTCTACCAGCAGCTCGTTCAATATCAATTAAGGCCGAGCGGCAAAGCCTGCAGCCTCCGAGAGCTTCCAACTGCCTGATAGTGGCACTTATTAGTTTGGAAAACTAGGAAAATACTAATAATCAACAACCAGGGGGAAAGAAGAGGCAACCAAACAAAAGGAAGGCAGGAACGCCGCAGGAAAAAGGAGCGAGCGCGCCGCCTGCCCACCCCAGCCCCTCCCTTGGCCCCAGGTGCGATCCCAGCCCTGAACCCGGGGGGCGGTTGGGGACTGGGAGGGGTCCAGTTCCCAGAAGCCGTGAAGTTGTGCGGGACGGCCTAATGTATTCGCTAAGGCGCTGTCTTAAGCTCGCCTAAGACATTTATTCAAGTAATGCATCGTATTTAGGCATTTAAAACAAAACTAACTTCCAGAACTGCCTCCATCGAGTCGTTCTGAAATCCGTTTCCAATAAGCTGTTTCGTTTGATGCTTAAAACACATTGACCTCGTCCCGTAAATAAAAAGAGAGCTGCTGACAGTTGATTTTATTTACCTATTGTGTCAAATTAGATTTCCACGGCAGAGCGCAGCTCACAGAGGCTGCAAAAAATGCAGTCCTGCCGCCCCACCTCCATCCTTACGTGGGGCTGAGGTGTGAAAACAAAAGCTGCCTTTCTCTTCCCTTCCCCTTCTCCCCCTCCCTTTCCTAGAATGAGTGGCTGCAGTCGGGAGAAACTAGCCGTTTCCTTCCAAGGAAATTCGGCTTTGCCAAGGGATTCAACTGGGACGAAGAAAGCCGCTGAAGAAAGTTCCTGGTGGGTTTTAACGTGGCTGGGACCCTTAAGTCGCAGCCATTAGCCCTTGTGGCCATCCTCTATGCCCAGGCAGGGACAAGCTCCATGAGAGCTGTTCTTTTCCTTTTGATGGAATTGTCCCCCATATCCAAAAATTTAAAGATGTGAAGGACCATAACTCACTAAAGCTGGAGTAAGGGTTTAATAGACTGTTAATTTCTGTCTAGGACTGGACAAAGGCATGTGTCTGAGGATTTATACATCATTAATAATGTGTGTGTGTTTGTTTTTACCAAAAACTGTTCATTCCCTGATGGGCTTGAATCCCTTTGAAAACTCACATGAGGAGTGAATTATCAGAGGCTGCTTAATACAGCTAAGCCCAACAGTCTGAATCTTTTCTTTCTTTCTTTTTTTTTTTAAAAAAAAAGATTTTATTTATTTATTTGACAGACAGAGATCACAAGTAGTCAGAGAGGCTGGCGGAGAGATGGGGAAGCAGGCTCCCTGCTGAGCAGAGTCTGATTTGGGGCTTGATCCCAGGACCCTGGGATCGACCTGAGCGGAAGGCAGAGGCTTTAACCCACTGAGCCACCCAGGCTCCCTAGCCTGAATCTTTTCAAATGGAGTCTGAAATTTACGTTTTTGCCCCTTTCCTAAACTTTGGAGCAAGGTAGTTATAATTACATTTTCTTAGACTTAAAAAACAGGAAAAGTTTTCCTGCTCCTCAAGAGCTGGTTTGCTTCCTTCTTTCTGCAGTGGAAAAACCACACGACTGATTTGTTTTTCCTTTCGCATTGACTGCCGGGGAGCTCAGAGCTAAATCTCATATTTAGCATGGTGCCCACCTTTGTGATAGAATTACTTCCTCTCATTTCTTAACTCTTATTTTCCTGCTTTTTGTTGGAAATAAGCAGGAATTAAATGTCTTCTGAGGATTTACTGCCTTATCTTTATGCCACCAATCCTACTTTGAGAAGTACAATTTTGGAATTGAAAATACTTGAGGCTTCTAAAAAAAGGGCGGGACCTTTATAAAATATACCACATTTGCCTCGTTGTGTTTCTGGCAATTATTTGCTTTCTAACTTACGAGAGAAACTCCTCTGACTTCATGTTTCTGCTCTTTCTCACCAATGTTGGTGACGCCATTGCTTTCCTTTGTATGTTCAGAACCACTACTCTAGGCTAGGATCTCATCATGTTAGGCCCAAGTTTCTGAAGCAGGATCCTAAGTCCCCCAAAGACTGATGCATCACTAGATCCCAAACATCTGCCAGTGCGTTCTCCTGAAACCACTCTGCTTTCCGACTGTGGCTTAAATGGCGTTTTCTTCTCGGCATCATTTCACATATTTTGTTTACATCTTTTGAAACTTTAGAATTTCTATTATGCTAATTTGCATTTGCTGTTACATGCTTTTCGGTGATCTAAAGCTTTTTCTAGTTAAAAATATATTAAGGATTTGCTTTGTACAGGGACTTGCTAAACTCTTTACATGTGTTACCTCATTTGATCCTTATACAATCTTAATATATAGGTACCATTATTATTACTGCTATTCATCTATAAACCATATAAAATAAAGCTCAAAAGATCTATAATCAGTGACCATGTGAGTCAGAGGCCCAGCATGGATTCTGACTTGCCTGAGTATATTGGCCTCCCCAGTCTTTGAGGTAGGAATCAAGCTTTCTGTTTTGTTTCCTCTTCTATCTCATGTAATAAGAGTTGAGAAAAGTCATGTATGGAGTGCCTGATTTTTTTAAATCTATGGGACCCCCTCTCCCCAGACATTCACACATGACTTGAAAAGCATGGCTTTGATAATGAGGTTTCCTACTCCAAAATCCAAGGGAATGTAATCCCTGGGCTATCCGTCTTCTCACTGAAAAGGGGAAATATTTCTTTCTTTTTTTCTGTTTCTTTTATTAAATCTACCTTGATCTGAGTGCCACCAGCAGCTGTTGACACATACCTAAGAAGGAAGTGTGTTTCTGGGGAGTCCTCTTCTGTGGGACAATACCCCAGTAACCATAAGAAAGGCAACTCTCCAGCTAGCATGGGTAAAACTATGTGAAACCCATTCCCACAGCATTTTGGAATTTGACATTCCAGATAATAATGTGCTTCTCATCTGAGATCTGCTCAAAAGGCAAGATTAAGGAAGCCAGCTGATTACAGCTTTTAAATAAGGGCATTTGTGCATGCATTTGTCAATTTTCTGTAAAAGCTGAAAATACTTCCTCAGTCAACTTAGCAATATTAGTAGGAGAGTTTCACCCATATGTCCTGAAACGCAGATTAAAGTTCTAATCTTGATGAGCAAGGCCTAATTTTGGATATTTTTTAATCAAATTTTATGTCCTGTCATGAAAACCTCGAAAATTTACTTCCCATCATGACATTTTAAAAATTGCCTTTTATCCCTGAATCTGGAGAATAAAGATGCTTTTAGCAGTAAAATTTAGTATGGGATAGGGCCTATGTTTAAAAATACTGCTGACAAAGACACATTTGGAAAAAAGGCAATGCTGCTGCCACTGGCGGGTTGATCCTCCTTGTCCGAACCTTTGGTGTAGACGTCTACGAGGCCATTTCTACCTACATGGAACAGTTAGAGGTTATTGTAACCATCTTAGCAATAGACGGGAGCTCAGCTGGAACTGATATGTGTGATCACTGATTGATTACCTGTCTGCTTGATAGTGTGTAGTTGAGTGAACTCGTTTCCTTTACAGGACAGAAAGATTCACAAAGTAGAAAGTGCAGGTCCTTAAATTACATGAAAATTAATGTTAAGAATATAGTGATGAATCTCTGCAGATGTAGGCACATACTGTGGGTATGGGTATACCCAGATTTAGGAAAATCACAGCTGTGGCAGTCTCTGTTTACAACATAGACAAAAGGATGTCGTTATTAGCATGACAAAAGAATAATTTCTTTCTTACAGGAAAATTAGCCTCAAACTTCCTTAGCACCCTATAGCATTTAACATATACTTGGATCTATAATCTTTCCCTTTAAACACAGCTTTCTGGGGCTTCTCTGTTGCACAAAAACAAGGTGTACACCAGCATGGTCTCTTTTCTTGGAATTCTCTCTTCTTGAATTCTTATTGAAGAATAAGAATGACTTGGGGCGCCTGGGTGGCTCAGTCATTAAGGGTCTGCCTTCAGCTCAGGTCATGATCCCAGGGTCCTGGGCTGAGCCAGGCATCCGGGCTCCCTGCTCAGTGGGAAGCCTGCTTTTCCCTCTCCCGCTACCCCGCTTGTGTTCGCTCTCTCACTGTGTCTCTCTCTGTCAAATAAATAAACTCTTAAAAAAAAATAGGAATGTCTCATTCATTTTTCCAATCCAAGAGCTGGGAAGAGTACCTGTAAATAGTCACTTTCGCGGGGTGCCTGGGTGGCTCAGTGGGTTAAAGCCTCTGCCTTCAGCTCAGGTCGTGATCCCGGGGTGTTTGGATCGAGCCCCACATCGGGCATCGGGCTCTCTGCTCGGCGAGGAGACAATGTTTCCTCCTCTCTCTGCCTGCCTCTCTGCCTACTTGTGATCTCTGTCTGTCAATTAAATTTTTTTTTTAAAGATTTTTTATTTATTCATTTGACAGAGAGAGATCACAAGTAAGCAGAGAGGCAGGCAGAGAGAGAGGAAGGGAAGCAGGCTCCCTGCCGAGCAGAGAGCCCGATGCGGGACTCGATCCCAGGATCCTGAGATCATGACCTGAGCCGAAGGCAGCGGCTTAACCCACTGAGCCACCCAGGTGCCCCTGTCAATTAAATTTTTAATAAATAAGTAAATAGTCACTTCCCATAGGTGTGCTGAAATCTGCTACTACTGTAAAGATTGCCCTGGATCCTATGGTTCTTTCTTCGCTGGGCTCACACATGGAGGACTTATCTGTGGTTGAGGGCAGTTGCATTTTTGTGCAGTTTGTTTCTACTTGCTAATACACCTCTTCAGGGTGAGATAAGGCCTAGGCTCAAAATATTGCCTCCTGGGTTGCCCTAATCATATCTCTTTGTTGTCTGAGGTCATTCGGAGGCTCTGCTCCAATTAATCTTTCTAGTGTTTTCCCGAGTCAATGTATTGGTCTTCTTCCCACCTCAACTCAATGAACAAAAGCCCAGCTCTCATACCTGCCCTCATATATCTCTGCCATGGGGGAGGGGGTGCAGCTGAAACATAATGTCCCAGATCTAACCTAATGTCAGAATTCGCTGTCATTGAATCACACCCAAAGAGAGCTGCTCATTCAACTAGGCTCCCTATCAGTGGCTTCCTGTGAGTCTAGGTGGCCTAATCTTCAGTATTACAACACTGGGATACTACTGGTATTCTGGAGGGGTGGGTGGGCTTAGTCTTCCTGAACAATGGATTCCTGAGGAGCTGATGAAAGTTATACACCTCCTCCTCAGGAAAATGCACATATTCATAGTCATGGAAATTTTTGCATACAATTTTGGATGGTTCCCAAGTGCCTCTTCCTTAGAAACAGGCCTCTTCTGTCCTTGTTTGCTCTGAGTCAGGCCATCAGAGTTTTTTTTGTTTTTTTTTTTAAACGAACAAATTTTTTAAAATATTTCTTTTTAAGTAATCTCTGCACACAGCATGGGGCTTGACCTTACAAGAGTCCCCTTCTCTACCAACTGAGCCAGCCAGGTGCCCCACCATCAGAACGCCTATTCACCCATCACTAATAACAAAAAATAATTAATTCAGGAAAGATCAAGTCACTTTTTCTCAAATCCCCACAAAAAGCCATTAATACCTATGAAATCCGTTTGTCTCCTACAATAACCAGTGCACACATTTACACAATATTCCAGCTTCAGGTTACTTTAGTATACCCATTTTTATTTATTTTTTTTAAAGATTTTATTTATTTATTTGACAGAGCAAGATCACAAGCAGGCAGAGAGGCAGGCAGAGAGAGAGGAGGAAGCAGGCTCCCTGCCGAGCAGAGAGCCCGACGCGGGCCTCCATCCCAGGACCCTGAGATCATGACCTGAGCCGAAGGCAGCGGCTTAACCCACTGAGCCACCCAGGCACCCCAGTATACCCATTTTTAGACAGATGTAACTACGTTCCTAATAAATGCCCAGGGACAGCCCATTCGCTAAACTTTTACCAACATTTTAAACACTAGAACAAAAGGAAATCTTGGGTTTTTTTTTTTTGTTTTTTCTGTTTTTTCTTCTATGTCTCTTTTCCCATCCCTGGCAAATTGGTCCCAAATACTGAAATGATCAAAAAGAGGAGATGCAAAACCCATCCCATGAAACTAACCTAATTAATTGAGTCAAGCTATCTATTTCAGATGGAGAACCCAAATCATGCACATCTACATATGGGAACATGTATTTAGGATTTCCAAAGGAAATTTCCTTGTGGAAACTAAGCAAAACCCTAGGCCTTCCTTAAAATGCAAGAGCAGATGTATTTTCAGATAGTCTGTCATGTAGGTAACCAAAGTGGACTTTTAATTATGGGACATTAACTATGCATTAATATCTCATTATAACCAGAGTATAGAGCACATATACTGCCATTAGAACTGAACAGGTTTGTACTAATATATGGGATCAGTTTTGATTTTTGCTGCTTACTTTCTCGGGGTTTGGTGCCACCTCCATCCCAGATGCCTTCCCCGCAGTACTCAGAGTGAAGGAGCTTCATCCCACCCTGTGGCAGTGGCAACTTGAATAGTAGTTGCCCCAGACATGGCATCAGAGTGTCCAGTCAGACTGTTTGAGGAGGAATGCTGCCAACTGCATTCCTAGCCTAGCCAGGATCTTAAGGGGCATCCTGAAGTGGCAGGAAAGCAACAACCCCGTGTTCTGTGTTCAGCTCTCCCAATCCACACACAACTCAAGCCAGCGCATTTGGCTCAATGGCTTCAGTCAACTTTCTGACTTTGCTGGGTCTTGGGTTAGCTCTCAGCAAAATAGTACTTTTATTCCCAAGGACTCTGAGAACCTCGATTAAGGATTTCAAGAATCAAAAGTATGACAAGACACTACAATAACATATTCTGGAGGAAAGCTGGAAAACTCAGGGGCAAAGAGCCCCCACTGTAAATAGGAGGCAATTATCAATGAAGGCAAAATAACTGACCAAAGGAGATCAAGATGGCCACTGCCAACAATCAACCCAGTTTTCTTTCAGATCTATTTTTCCTATAAACACATTAATGAAAAATATATATATATTTTTTAAAGATTTTATTTATTTATTTGACAGAGAGATCACAAGTAGACAGAGAGGCAGGCAGAGAGAGAGAGGGAAGCAGGCTCCCTGCTGAGCAGAGAGCCCGATGCGGTACTCAATCCCAGGACCCTGAGATCATGACCCGAGCTGAAGGCAGCGGCTTAACCCACTGAGCCACCCAGGCACCCCAATGAAAAATATATTCTTGAACATACTCTGAGTTTGAAAAATTTCCACATATATGTTCATATTAACAATAAAGAAGTGGATAACATATTCATAAGAATACATCATATTTAATAAATAGATACATTTTATATAAATTCTTCTACTCTTCAGTCTTTCCCTTAGTTCTCTCTCCAACTCCAGCTCCAGTGGCAGTACATGGACAGATACAATTTAAACTTCACAAATATCCTTATGAAGACAGAATTAAATAATTTCCAAATAGCTGAAAATAAAAAACAAGTAAATGTGGCTTTCAGTGAACTGGCTTTGGGCAAATTGGTCTTTTTGCCTCAGTAGCAAGCTCTTGCTATTAACTCAATTTTGTTTTCTGTTTTGTTTTTTGCAAACTTTTAACTCAGTTTTGGATCCAGTCTTGCTAACAGGGTTTTTGTCTTGTTCCTGAGTCCACAGCTCATGTAGTTGTTTTTGTGTAGTGAATGGATATCCCTGTTGTTCATTGAGTGTAGGCTCTCCCTTCTTGCCAGTGCAGTTCCAGGGAGGAATTCCTACCCCTATCACTAGAGTCCTATTGTTCAATCAGGAAATTCTTCTGAACACTTACTATGTGCCAGGCACTGTACTAATACCAGGGATATAGACGAAGCTTAGATTTATTTACTTCTTGATGCTTATATTTGGTAGAAGAGGATAAACAATAAAAGTGTAGACCAATAAAAGAGAATTTCAGACATTGATGAGGTCTAAAAAGAAAACTAAATGGATTGTTTTAGCAGAGAGACACAGAAGGAGGCTACTTCAAATAGGGTTATCATGAAGAGGTCTTTGACTAGGTGATATTTAACCACAATCTAGCCAACAAGAAGTCAATCCTGGTAAAGATCAAGGAGGATTGGGTGGGGACAGGCAGGGGGAGAACATTTTTGGAAGCAGAAATTGTTAGCATAAAGGCCTTCATACAGAATTGTTCTTGGTATGTTCTCAGGACAGAAATAAAATTGTGACTGGAATTAATGAGAAGACAGGGAATGACAGGAGTTGAGGTCGGAGAGGTAAGCAAAAGCTAGATCATGTAGGGCCTTGTATACTGTAGTAAAGGATCGATATTTTCTAGATGAAATAGAAAGTCATTGGAGGGCTTTAAAATGGGAGTGGTAAGATCAAATTTGTTTGTAAAGGATCACTTTGACTGTAGGTGGGTGGAGAATGAATTATAGAGGTCCAAGAATGGAAGAAGAGAGAGTAGTTAGGAAACTACTGTATGTCTCCAGAGAGATGATGGTGGCTTGATGTGGAGGTACTTGGGAAGATAGGGTAATAGATGGATTTGGGATATGTTTTGGAGGGAAATGACAGGATTGCTGATGGATTCAATGTAGGAGAGGAGGGAGAAGGCGAAACAGATTGACTTTCAGGTCTTGATCTTGATTCTCTAAGTAGATAGTGTATACCTTCCTGAAATTTGGAAAGACAGGTTTTGTTGGGGTGGAGGAAGTAAGCATTCTCTATAGAGATACTCTTGAACATCCAAATAGTTCCAACTAACTTCCCCTCCCTGTGGTGATCACCTACTTTGTTGTACCTTCCAACAGTACCTGATTTCAACTTTCTAATTCCTTTGTTGTGCCCTTTGTGTATATCTGACACTCCATTCCCTCATTCCTCCAAAATGTCTGCTGTTTGCCAGTCTGCCAGGCTTATTTGTAGCCATGACTGTTCTGCACTGTCTTCTCCATGCCCCCGCCATGCAGGTGTGGTTCGCTATGTTTTCCCAGTGCCAGCCCAGTCTCATTTGAGGAGTCTGGGTGCAGGTTCCAGGCTCCTGCCCTTCCCCTTCTTCTGCTGTGCGAATAGCTTTATCTCTCTAGTTGCTGGCCTTCTTGTTTGAAGATGAATTAGATCAATTCCCAAAGCGGGTTGCTGAGCCAGCAGCATCAACATCACCTGGGAATTTGTAAGAAATACAGGTTCTCAGCCTCCACCCATGTTTACTGAATCACAACCTCTGGGGGTGGGTTTTAACAAGCCTTGCACCTGAATTTCAAAATTCATGCCCAATTTTGAGAGCCACTGAACTAGATATTCTTTTTTTTTTTTAATATTTTATTTATTTATTTGAGAGCGAGACAGTGAGAGAGAGTATGAGTGAGGAGAAGGTCAGAGAGAGAAGCAGACCCCCCATGGAGCTGGGAGCCCGATGCAGGACTCGATCCCGGGACTCCAGGATCATGACCTGAGCCGAAGGCAGTCGCCCAACCAACTAAGCCACCCAGGTGCCCTGAACTAGATATTCTTTAAGCTCCCTTCTGGTGCTTACATTCTATGAATCTATTATCCTTTGATCTGATCTACATGATTTAAGTGATTTTTAAAAATTCTGTAATCATATCTCAAGGTTATGAAGAGTTCAGATAAGTAAAAGGGCATATTGTGAGATACCCCCTTCCTTATATAATTATTTATGTAGTTTCTTCAAACATTTATTTAAATTCATCAGCCTCCAGCCATATACTTTTAAAGAAACTTTAATAAAAAAATCACTCTGAGATTTATCACAGTGGAGTTGTACATCATTTTAGTGAATGGTTGAAAACTGCTGAACAGGTGTAATAATGCCTTTGGGATTAAATAATTGTAACTGAATTACATCTTCATAATGATAGCAAGGGGAGGCAGCACCTCTCACTGCTCTATCACAGTTGATTTTAGAAGGGTTATAAGAATTGGAGCAAGTCTGAACCATTATTATCACCCATTGTTTGGGATGCTGTACTCATAAACTGTAAACAAAATTGTAATTATTAAGCTGTGGTCATGTACAAATTTCCAAGAGATGGAATTGATGTAACATTTTAGAGTTTGGTTTTCTTAAATTTAATCTCTGTGATGCTAAAATAACCAATTGTTTCCCTCAATTCAGTTTAAAAAACAAACAAAAACAAAAGCAAATAATACCTAATTCAATTAAAGCCATTTGTTTGCAGTCACCATGACAGAATTAACACTTATTTAACTTAATGTCCTCTGCTTCTACTAGTTCCAGAGGCAATGTGAAACTTAAGGAAATAATTTAAAGATATAAAGATTCATCACATTCTCAAAGCTCAGGAAACAAAACAAACAAAACAGCCTGAAGCTCATGAGTCTTCAAATTGTCCACTAGAGAATAGAAATTTGATATGTGTTGTTGTTGTTTAATAAACATAAGATTCTTTTTAAAAAAGAGTTTTAAAAGATTGTAAATATCTTGTGGGTTAACTTAGAAAAATTCACTAAGTGTCTGTACTTGCTGCATGGGCTAGGGATGAAAAAAGCCAGACAAGGGAAGTGCTTTTAAAGGTGTGCAAGAAGGTGAATTCTTAGTAAACAAACGTGTTTGAATTTCCCATTTTCAGGCCTCTGTGTTCTTGGCGAGTATGAAAAACAGATCCTGCCTTCCGAAACCATGAGTCCAACACCTGGGAAGACAGCTGAAAGGTAGATCTCAGATATCCTTATGATTCATTCTTTTTGTCTTTACTGCAGTCACCTCGACCATTTAATTGTACCAATTTCTAAAAGAAATGTAACAAGGTTTTAAGTTTGAGTTCTAGTTGATGCTTAAACTGAAAGAAAATGAAATACTCGCAAATGCTTATGTAATATAAGCCAAGGGGTTTTCACAGTTAATTGAAACATCTGAGTAAAATGAAGATTACCTATGTTTTATGTCTGCCACTGATGAGAAAACGAGAGACTGGTGTGATGTACTCATTGGTTTGTGAATGTAAAGGTGTGTGGAGAGTGTCACAAATCACCTTGATGTCCCTGAAAAGGAGATTTTACCTCTGAAGCTCCGATTAATAAAAAAAGATATTTAGCTAGATAGCCGTTGGTTGCCTATGCATCTGTGTGTTCTGACACATAGCAGCCCCTTCATTTCAGGGCTGGAATAACTTACACTCAGGAAATCAGCTCAGGATTCATTGTCTTTAGATTAGTATATGTAAAACATCTCAGTTGGAGGCAGTAAAGAGTCCAAACAAATCACACTACACCTGGTTTGAAGATCTGTTTTCATTTGTAAAGGTAATGCGAATTTGATATAAGAATACCAGATCATTTTCCCCTGAGCACAAAATTTGTTTATGGCCTATTGAGAAAAGAAGTGGCAAAGGTACAGAGTTAGAGGTATTCATCTCCTGCTGCGCGTGTGTCTGAGGTCAGCCTCATTCCTGCCAAACTCCCCAGCTTTTTCTCTTATCTGAAAGTGGAGGTGAATTGGGGGGGGGAGTGGTCAGGGTGATGGGCAGCAGGAACCCTGAAGCAAAAAGCACAACTGGACCCTCCATATCTACTTCCACTAGCACACACTGTGCAGAAGAACAGACTAAATTAGAATTCAAAGTGGGGCAACCTGGGTGGCTGTCGGTTAAGCTTCTGACTCTTCATCTCAGCTCAGGTTTTGATCTCAGGGTTCTGAGTTCAAATTCTGCCTTGGAGCTTGGTGCGAGTTCAAGTTCTGCATGGAGCCTACTTTAAAAAAAATTAAATTCAGAGGAACAAAGAAACAGATTGAACCTCAATGTCTCCTGTCAGACACAACATTCTGCCTTGTCTTCAGTAAGAAAAACTAAAAGAGGAACTCTGCCATGTTGGAAGGACCCAATAAATAAATAAGTCAATTCCACTGCCCAGGGTCCAATGTGATTTTTGACCCATTCAGGCTTTCAGTTTGTTGAGGGTAGAGCCAGTCTCCCAGTCCAGCAAACTTTCTTGTACACCACCCCTTTCCCATAGAACATTTGTCTGAAAACTTGGTTCCATTAAGCAGTTAGCAAAACAGGTATTCCAAAAACGGTGTGGTAGTCAAATTCCTTTAGGCAGCAGGTGGTTAGTCATTAAACAGTGTCAAACGAGTTTCTTGGGGGCAGGTTCCTGAGTCTGTTTGCCCTTGTTGATTGTGAAGGGAGGCGCGACTTGCTGGTGTAGAATGAAGTGTTCCCAGGCATGCTTGGTGACAGAATCCTCTTCTGTTGTGGAGCAGGGAGGCTTTGGGGAGTCTAATGATTCACAGAGCTTTCTTTGGACAGATTTGATCTATACCAAAGTGGCCCTGTAGTGACTGCTTATTTGCTCGGAGACTTGGGAGAAGACCAGTTGGTTCAGAGTGTGAATGGGGCACCTGTGGGCAGGTCAGGCACTCAGAACTGCAGGATGCTCGTCCGCCAAAAGAGACAGGGGGTCTACAGCAGTGGTTTTCCGTGAGAAAAGGAAGTATTGTTGCAACTACAGGGGCTGGGCCAGTGTCTCCTGGAGGCAGGGAAGGGTCTCCTGTGGTAGATAAAACTTTCCACACCCGTACGCCCCCAAGTGATAAACTCCCGGCTTTACCATTGTTGACCTAATAGCATTGTATATACATGTATTATTTGACCAGGCAATTCTTCTTACAGGAAAGTTTCTTTCTGACAAACTTACATTTTTGGAAAAAATATATATACGTGTCATACACACACATATATTTTATACACGCACACACACAGCGATAGTCACTGAAGCAATGTTAGTAATAACAAGAGATGAGAAGCAAGTAAATATCCACAAAAGGAATGTGTGTAGCCATTACATAAAGCCAACTCTAGTTGTATGATTAAATGAAAAAGTAAATCATGGACACAGGACCTTAGGATAAAACTGCATTACATATCATTAGTGGATACTCAAGAAGTTTAACAGTGGTTGCACCTAGTGTCTCAGGACTGGAGCTGTCAGAAAAACATATTTCATACTCTGTACCCTGTTATATGCTCAGTGTTGTACCATATGTAAGAGAGCGGGTCCCAGTTGCTCCCCCTCCATACATATATGTCAGTCATCATATCAAGAGATGGAGTTATGGGGTGCCTGGGTGGCTCAGTGGTTAAGCCACTGCCTTCGGCTCAGGTCATGATCTCAGGGTCCTGGGATCGAGCCCCACATCGGGCTCTCTGCTCAGCAGGGAGCCTGCTTCCTCCTCTCTCTCTGCCTGCCTCTGCCTACTTGTGATCTCTGTCAAATAAATAAATAAAATCTTTAAAAAAAAAAAAAGAGATGGAGTTATTTCCGTTTAAATCTGGGCTGGCCTTGGGAAATACTTTGGTGGACACATCCTTCAGGTAAGTCCACCCTTAACCTCTAGGAAGACTAATAGCTTCTGCTTCCTTCCCATGAGAAGCCAGCTACCATGTAAGATGTCCAGTCACTCTAAGAATACGATGCTATATTCGGCCAGCTCTGTGGAGGCACCTGGTAGGTGAGTGAGAAGCCATCTTAGACGTTGCAACCCCAGCAGACACGATGTGCCTTTGGAGAACCACCCTGCTGAGCCTGTCCCAGATGGTAGAATTGTGTTTTTGTTTCAAACCACCAAGTGCTGGGGCATTTATTAGGCAGAAAGAGATTTTAAAATTTATTGTATATTAAATGTAAATATGTAAAATAATTTCCAAGTGTTTTTTCATAGAAATTTGTATAAATGCAGGATTTGAAATATTTTAAAAGGAGGATAAGAAAGGTAACCACAGATGACTGAAGTGGGGATCAGAACATATCACACATGAAAAAAGAGTAAAACTAATGAGGAAAGAGGCAAATTTTGCTGACTTCACAAGACACCCTGGGGTTTAATTTCTGTCAGGGCAACATACCCAATCCTGTGTGTGTGTGTGTCTCTCCCTCTTTCTCTTTTTCTCACACACACACACACACACAAGCCACTTAATTATTCTTCTAAGTGGGAGGAGAGGAGAGAATATTAAACAGGTTAATTGCTACCATCATCAACCAGAGTCCAAGACTGAACTGAGAGTGTGTTCCAAGTTACACCATGGGATGCCTGCTGGGACCTGATAATGTGATAAAGAAACAAGACAAAGAAACCTAAGTAGCATAACCTCAGTATTTCAAAATAATAGACAGGTGGAAGGAGAAATTAGTTTGATTTTAATGAAAAAAATGAATTCTCAAATATTTTAAAGGGCTGCAGTTATTACTTTTAAGTACAGTACATTTTACAAAGCTATAAATGGGTATCTAATAAGTTAAATGAGGTAAGTTAATGAAAGAATTAAGATTCACAAGAGGCCTACATTATATAATTATGTATCATAAAACAGAAAGTCCTTTAACATGTTAGAATTAATTGGATGACCCAGAAATTGAAGGTACATTGAAGTTTTAGTTTGAAAAGCAACTAATTTCAGATTAAGCCTTTGTACATAGTAGATACTCAACAAATGCTTGGTAAACTAAAATGAACCAACTAGGAAGGGCCTTTAGCAATTATCACTCCCTCTGGACAGACAACTACATCCAGTTGCCACTGTGTCAGTGGTAACTCACCTTCCCCCACCCCAAACTGTATCCAGAGGCACAGAGAATGTGAGGGTAACCTTGAACATGGTCCCACTTATTTATTTTAAAGCAAATCATTTTTTTAAAAATCAGCAATGTAACTATGAATAGTAACAAATTATTTGCTGAATAGTGCAGTTAAGAACAACTAATTTAAGACATTTCCTGCAGAAAATTCCAGTTGGAGTGTGAGTAGGTTAACCTGGAAAGATTAATACAGAAAAGAGTAGAAACAAGCAGAATACCAGATTATTTTTCAGGTTCAGCCTGAAGACATGGGAAGGAGCATGTCACGAGAGAGGGATGAGCATCCCGGAGTGTAGGTGCGGAACCAAATAGCTACCATCTCCCCCTCATATTTTTCTGGGACAGGCCCTAGCACCCTGCTAATGAGACCAGCTCTGAGGAGTGAGTCAGAACAGTGGGAGGAAGGACATTGTCATCCTCAGCTATAATATTAACTGGAATCTATCCAAAACATTACCTCGGGTAAGATCTGCTTCCTTAGTTCTTTTCATCAGTGGGGACTCAGGTGAATTTCTAAGACCATAACATAGCTTAGAATCAAGATCAATACTGAATTAGCAGACATGGCTAAGGATAACTGGGGGGAAATAATTAACAAAATTAAGGAGGATTTGCACCGCTGGGAACCATAAAAGTTATTTTATGGGTCCATGTAAATGTAATAAAATCTCTGTCTGTGCCACAATTTAATTTCACATCAAAAAGGTCCCCACAGATAGTCTGTAAGATTATTTTACTAAAATTGAATATGTCTATCCCTTCCTCGTCTAAGCAAAAAAAAAAAAACACTCTGCCTAGAAAGTTATGTTTCACACAGAGGACAGGAATAAGGCCCATCTGATCTCAAGCATTGCCTAATGTCAGCAACTCATAGGAGGTAACATAATTAATTTTTATTAATAATAGCACTTCACAATTGGCAGAGATGGAACATAATATACCAAAAAGATGTTTCCAAGAATAGCGCATACTTTTTTCAAATTAAAAAAGTCAAATATTGGGCGCCTGGGTGGCTCAGTGGGTTAAGCCGCTGCCTTCGGCTCAGGTCATGATCTCAGGGTCCTGGGATCGAGTCCCGCATAGGGCTCTCTGCTCAGCAGGGAGCCTGCTTCCTCCTCTCTCTCTGCCTGCCTCTGTCTACTTGTGATCTCTGTCTGTCAAATAAATAAATAAAATCTTTAAAAAAAAAAAAAGTCAAATATTAACAAGAGTGGAATACAAAAAGATAATGTCTATTATACACATTCTTCATATTTTTGCCATATATTTTAAAAGCTTATTGGCATATAATACACATACTCTACGATTCACCCATTTAAAGCATATAATTTCAGTGGTTTGTGGTATAGTCAGAGTTGTGCAACCATCCCACAACCAATCTTAGAACATTTTCATGACCCCAAAAAGAAACCCCATACCCATTAACAGTCACTCCCCACACTCTCCCTCCCCCAGCCCCTAGGCAACCACTAATCTGTTTTCTGTCTCTAGATTTGCCTATTTAGAATATTTCATGTAAATGGAATTATACAACATGTAGTCTTTTGTGACTGACTTCTTGCACTTAGCATAATGTTTTTAAGTTTCATCCATGTTGTGGAATATATCGGTACTCCATTCCTTTTTATTGTCAAATAATATCCCATTATATGGATATATTACATTTTATTTATCCATCTGTCAGTTTGGTGGACATTTGAGTTGTTTCCACTTGTTGGTTTCTATGAGTAATGCTGTTGTGAACATTGACATACAAGCTTTTGCGTGGACAAGATTTGGGCTTTTTTATTTCTCTTGAGTATATACCTAGGAGCATAGGCATAGACAACCTAGGTCATATGGCAGATTTACAATTAAGATTGTGAGGAGCTGTCAGACTGTTTTTTACAAAGTGAATGTACCAGTTTACATTTATATTTACATTACATGTAAGGGTTCCAGTTTCTCCACATTCTCAATAACAGTTGTTTCTGTCTCCGTTCTTGATTATAGTCATCCTAGTGGATGTGAAGTGTTATCTCAGTTTGGTTTTAATTTGCGTTTCCTTAATGACTGATAATGTTAAGCATCTCTTCATTGCTCATTAGCCATTTGTATATTTGGAGAAATGCTTAATTCGGACCCTTTGCCCATTTTTAAATTGGTTTGTCTTTATATTATTGAATTGTAAGAGTTATTTTTATATTCTGGATACAAATCCCTTATCAGATATCACCTGCAAATATTTCTCCCCTTTGGTGGGTTGTTTTTTCGCTTTTTTGTTGTTGCTTGAAGTGCAAAAGTTTTCAGTTTTGATGAAGTCCAATTTATCTATTTTTTCTTTTTCTTTTTTTTTTTTTTAAGAAGATTTTATTTATTTGTCAGAAAGAGAGAGAGACAGCACATGCAAGGGTTCGGCAGGCAGAGGGAGAAGCAGGTTCCCTACTGAGCAAGGAGCCCCACATGGGACTCGATCCCAGGACCCCAAGATCACAACGTGGGCTGAAGGCAGTCACTTAACCAACTGAGCCACCCAGGTGTCCCATAGCTATTTTTTCTTTTGTCACTTATACTTTTTTTTTTTTTAAGATTTTATTTATTTGTCAGAGAGAGTGAGCACAGGCAGTCAGAGTGGCAGGCAGAGGCAGATGGAGAAGCAGGCTCCCCGCTGAGCAAGGAGCCCGATGTAGGACTTGATCCCAGGATGCTGGGATCATGACCTGAGCCAAAGCCCAAGGCTTTAGCCCACTGAGCCACCCAGGCACCCCAATGTCACTTATACTTTTGATGTCCCATCTAAGAAGGCTTTGCCTAACTCAAGGTCACAAAAATTCACTCCTGGGTTTTTTCGAAGAGTTTTATAGTTTGAGCTTTTACATTTAGATTATAACCATTTTGAGTTAAATTTGTGTATAAGGAAGGGAAGCGGTTCACACCTTGATTCTCTTGCATATGTAAATCCTATAACTGTTTTAAATGATGCTATGACTCATATTTTCTTGCACTCTGAGAAATACATATTGTTAATACAAAAAGGAGAAAGATAGTTTTTGATTCTCCCTCTCATAATTTACTCATAGATCATACTCACATCCAGTCTGAGGAAATAAATTCTTACCCAGTCAATGCCCAAATGTACTGGCCCATCTGCACACCTAAGATGTGACTATTCAATAGACACTGAAGTGATGGGAGTCATCGCATCATACCCAAAAATGAATCTAGAGAGAAAATGGTCATTTTCTTCTTGTGAATTAAAAAATGTTATAAGAACAGAAAATACTCAAAATGGGCAAGGGTATAGGAAAAAAAAGGATTTCTCCTAGACTACCCTTAGAAGAGCAAATGAGTATGATGTTTTCTGGAAAGTAGTTTGGCCATATTTATCAAAAGCTTCAAGAGTGTTCATGCCATTTGATCTAATCATCCCTCTACTTAGTAGTACTCCATAGAAATAAGCAGGTTGCTCATGTGGGTAGATTTACAAAGATACCTATCACTGTATTTTTAGAATTGAATTCTTTTCCTACTTCTATAATTTCTTGATCACATTATATATATATAATATATATTAAATGATTATATGATTGTATTATAATCACAAAAAATTTTGAGCATGTACCCCCAACATATGTATATCCATTATATACATTAATATAATTTGTATCCTGTAAAGTATACACATATTAAAGGATAAGATAAAAAGGAAATAATACTTTAAAATAAATGTGTATTTATTTTATTTATTAGTGCAGAAAACCATTTTGATTTCAGTAAAATTATTAATTACATTTTAGTGAAGACAATGTCACTGACTTTCAAATCCAATAAGAAAATTGTTTTTTTTTTTTTAAAGATTTTATTTATTTATTTGACAGAGAGAGGTCACAAGTAGGCAGAGAGGCAGGCAGAGAGAGAGAGGAGGAAGCAGGCTCCCTGCCGAGCAGAGAGCCCGATGCGGGACTCGATCCCAGGACCCTGAGATCATGACCTGAGCCGAAGGCAGCGGCTTAACCCACTGAGCCACCCAGGTGCCCAAGAAAATTGTTTTAACGAAGAGCTTTTTTTAGTTGTAGAAGTGTCAGCTCTGCCATTATGTGTACTTCACATGGCTTGAGTGATTGGCACTATCTCAAATTTGAGGTCTTTTCACAAATTTTATTTTATTTATTTATTTTTTAAAGATTTTATCTATTTATTTGACAGATAGAGATCACAAGTAGGCAGAGAGAGAGAGGAGGAAGCAGCCTCCCCGCTGAGCAGAAAGCCCAATGTGGGGGCTGATTCCAGGACCCCGGGATCATGACCCCAGCTGAAGGCAGAGGCTTTAACACCCCGAGCCACCCAGGCGCCCCTAAGTCTATTCATAAACTTTAAAAATTGTCTATTTTGAGGGGTGAGTTAAAACTAAATAATGTAATCATAAATCCATTTAACAGGAGTACACAAAAGTATAATACATAGCAATACTCTGGAAATTGACTAACCCAGAAGTTGATTGAATTCCTCAGCTCTGTGTAACTCCCAACTCCCTTCTTCCTTAAGGACTCTCCACATTTTCTTTCTTTGCTGTCATCAGCTGAAGTCTGTGCCAAATATTGTTGCTACTGTCAACCCATATTAAATACAGGTACAAATCTATACTTAATCTCTAACATTTTCCACTGAATCCTGGAGGGTTCTTATATCCCTCCTAGAGTGAATGCCTCATTTAAAAAAAATATTTTACTTGTTTATTTATTTTAGAGAGAGACAGCAAGTGTGAGAGATGGGGGAGGAGCAGAAGAGGAAGGAGATGGAGAGAAATCTCAAGCGGACTCGCAGTGATCCCCACTTGGGGTTCGACATCATGACCTGAGATCATGAGATCTGAGATCTGAGATCTGAGATCCTGAGGTTAAATTATGATTAGTTAAACTAGTGCAAATTAGTACAATGCTTTCTGGAAAGTATTTTGGCCATAGATAGATAGATAGATAGTTATGTAAGTATAGATATCTTTGTAAATATACCCACATGAGCACACTGTTTATTTCTACAAAGTACTACTAAGTAGAGGGATGATTAGATCAAATGGCATGAACATTTTTGAAGCTGTTGATAAAAACTAGTTAACTAATCATAAGTTTAACCAATTTAACTCACCCCTCAATCATCTGAGATCATGACCTGAGTCAAAAAGAAGGATCAGGGGCACCGGGGTGGCTCAGTGGGTTAAAACCTCTGCCATCGGCTCAGGTCATGATCCCAGAGTCCTGGGATCAGCCTCGTGCTGGGCTCTCGGCTCAGTAGGGAGTCTGCTTCCTCCTCTCTCTCTCTGCCTGCCTCTCAGCCTACTTGTGATCTCTATCTGTCAAATAAATAAATAAAATCTTTCAAAAAAAAAAAAAAAAGAAGGATCAGATGTTTAACTGTCTAAGCCACGCAAGTGCCCCCCTGAGGGAATGCTCCATTTTGGAAATAATTATCATAAAGCTAAATGTTTAAAATTTGGGTTCTGAAGTCAGACCATGTTCCATATCTTGAATCTCACACTGACTGAGTCACAGTTTTTCATCTGTAAAGTGAAGATAACAGTATCATGTCCTTCATAGGGTTATTGTAAGGATTAAATAAGATAATGCTTATGGAGTACTTAGCATATTAAGTGCTTGGTTAATGTAAGTAATATTATTACTTCAATTTTTAAAAAATATTAATTTGCTTATTTTATTTTTTTTAAGATTTTATTTATTTATTTGACAGAGAGAGAGAGACACAGTGAGAGAGGGAACACCAGCAGTGGGAGTGGGAGAGGGAAAAGCAGGCTTCCTGCTGAGCAGAGAGCCCAAAGCTGGGCTCGATCCCAAGACCCCGGGATCATGACCCGAGATGAAGGCAGCTGCTTAACAACTGAGCCACCCAGGCACCCCTAATTTGTTTATTTTAGAGAGAGAGAGATCATACACA
The DNA here is from genome assembly GCF_020171115.1 of Neogale vison. Classification (NCBI taxonomy): domain Eukaryota; kingdom Metazoa; phylum Chordata; class Mammalia; order Carnivora; family Mustelidae; genus Neogale; species Neogale vison. Next base: position 213,327,155 of record NC_058091.1, read on the forward strand.
GGTAAGCAGAGGGAGGAGCAGAGGGAAAGGAAGGGAGAGAGAATCTCAAGTAGACTTCCCACTGAACGCAGAACCCCACACAGGGCTCAGTGTCACAACTAGGAAGTCATGGCCAGAGCTGAAGTCAAGAGTTGGATGCTTAATCAACTGAGCCACCCAGGCATCCACCTACTACTTCAGTTTTTCTGCAAAGATTATTTATTTTGATATTCAGAAAAGGAAAACAAAACCCTTAAAAAGAATAAGGCTTGATTCTAAATTCCATAAAGGTGAAGGCTATGGCCTGTGTTTCTTTCTTTTCTCTATCACCACCTGCCTAGTTTAATGCCTGGCCTTCGGTTGTTTGCCAGATAGGTACTTTAACCAACTAAGCAATAGAGCCACCTCTACGGATGTGTTTAAAATGTATTTGTTGGATGCCTGTGGGATGCCTGGGTGGCTCAGTCAGTTAAGTATCTACCTTCAGCTTAGGTCATGATCCCAGGGTCCTGGGATGGAGTCCTGAATGGGGCTCTTTGCTCAGCGGGGAGCCTGCTTCTCCCCCTGCCTGCCACTCCCCCTGCTTGTGTGTGTTTTCGCTCTTACAAATAAATAAGTAAAATCTTTTAAAAAATTTATTTGTTGGATGACTGAAGAAAGAGACTGCATATCTTAGTAATAAAGAGTTCCTCCACTTTTTATACTGGTGATTACGGGAGGCGGCATGGAGTGTGGCTCTGAATAAAAGCACAAAATGTATTGTTTACTCCCAGTGATATTGAATTCTGTTGCATGTATTTAAGTGGTTTGCCTTTACCATATAAATTCCTGTAGCATTCTCCCTTACCTAAAGTTCTCAAACCTTCCATACTTTTGTCCTGGGAATCCACCATCTGAAGGTCACTCAGGGAATCTGTATATGTAGCTGCATGAAGATTGGAAGTCCTAATTCTTAATTTATCTTAAAATCAAAGCAGAATCATAATAAAATGTAAATTATACCTGGAAACATATTTATCCTTCTTTTCTATTTCCAATTCAAGTCATATGTTCAACTCCTGCATGTACAAGTGTTCTGCATAGAAAACTTCTGTCCCTTGACCACAACCCAACCTGTTATATGTCATAGAAATCTATCCTACTGATCGAAGGGAAATTTTCTTTCTTTCTTTTTTTTTTTTTTAAGTTGGTTTATTTTTTAACTCTCCAGTCAATGAAAGGGAAACTTTATTGAGGACCCAGGACCTTGGGGCTCAGGCAGGAGGCCGCCCTGCGGGCAAAGGTAGAGCCGGTAGAGGGGCCTTATTTGACCTTCTTTTTGGGGCGCAGGTTGTTGGTGCGGCTGCACTTCTTGCAGCAGTTGACAGCGCGGGGGTGCAGGTGAGCACATTTGCGGCAGATCTTCTTGTCGCAGTTGTATTTCTGGGCCAGCTGGTGGAGAGAGGGTTCCATGATGCCACCCCAGAGGCGAAGCTCCAGGTGCAGGGCGGACTCTTTCTGGATATTGTAATCTGACAGAGCGTGGCCATCTTCCAGCTGTTTGCCCACAAAAATCAGACACTGCTGATCAGGGGGGATGCCCTCCTTGTCTTTGATTTTGGCTTTGACATTCTCAGTGGTGTCACTGGGCTCAACCTCAAGGGTGATGGTCTTGCCCGTCAGGGTCTTCATGAAGATCTGCATCTCTGCGTCTGTTAGTGCGAATCTGCAAGGCCACCGCCACCAAACTGCTAGGCCACATCATTGAAGAGAAAGAGGGCAGACTTTAAATATTTTTATTTATTTATTTGACAAAGAGAAAAATCACAAGTAGGCAGAGAGGTAGGCAGAGAGAGAGGGGCAAGCAGGCTCCCCACTGAGCAGAGAGCCTGATGGAGGTCTCATTCCCAGGCCCCTGAGATCATGACCTGAGTCAAAGGTAGAGGCTTAACCCACTGAGCCATCCAGGCACCCCTCAAAGGGAAATTTTCTATGTGGCTCCTTGCACAAATAACTCTCAGGAAAAAATAGAAATAGAAAAAATAGCTTGGCCTGCACGTCCTGCTGCTGAGAGGCTGTAAGTCTTTTTTCAATCTATGAGGGACTATTTCATCAAATAATGATTTCTTTAAAAGTAAACCTACTGTATTTGATTCTGAGCTATTTATAATTTGTACTTTCCTAAACTTAGGGTTGTGAGCCAGTCATCCATAACCTCAAACGCTTTTTGAGGGCCCCAGCACAATTTTAGTTGAATTAAAATCTGCAATTTTTAACTTGAAAATAAAGATAATTTTACACAATTTATTTTAAATGTAGCATTTAAAATGTTCTCTGAAGGGATTATTGTACCCAGTAATGTTCCAATTTATGAGGCTGAAGTTTCTAGAAGCTAGTTCTCCATTCAGCAGAACTTTCTTTGAGACTCACTGTTTAGATTTCAAAGGGCTGCTATGGACCTGGGATATATATCAGATGAATATAGAAGAAAGGCCACATGAAGAAGGGACTTAAAGGCACCCTCTTGTGAGGAGCAGCTCCTACTCTTCTCTCACCAAACTTCTCCCTTGCCAGTGTGCAGTATGGGTTTGCAGGCTTCTGAAACCTTATGGAATGACGAGGTAATAGAACCACCTCTAGGACTTGAATAGTGGGCAGAAGTTCAGACAGGCTTCCTTTTACTCTTCCCCCTGCCTTTTTTTTTTTTTAAGATTTTATTTATTTATTTGCCAGAGAGAGAGAGAGAGAGACGGAGAGAGAGCGCACGCAAGCGAGCACAGGCAGACAGAGTGGCAGCAGAGGCAGAGGGAGAAGCAGGCTCCTGGCCAAGCAAGGAGCCCGATGTGGGACTCAATCCCAGGATGCTGGGATCATGACCTGAGCTGAAGGCAGCTGCTTAACCAACTGATCCACCCAGGCGTCCCCTGCTTTTATGTGCTCCTGTGGTATATAACTGAGTGATAGTGCTCCTGGCAACTTGGGAGAACCTAGGTTTTCCTTGCCCTCCTAGAAGCTCATTTTTTTTTTTTTTAAAGAAAAAACTGTATTCTTCAGTAATCATCAAGTCTAAGATCATGGCTTTGTAAGTCCAGTCTATCTTGGCCAGTTTGGAAAATGAAAGCAGGACCATGAATTGAACTTGCTTACTTAAACCTACTCACCGTGATCTAGTTTGGTCCAGTGGAGGGAAGAAGCTTGAAGGGTGAATCAGAAGTAGGATTCTACTTCTCGCTTTGTTTCCTATTATTTTTGACCTTGGGCAAATCAGTTTAATTTCTGCGTGACTCTGTTTCTTCATTCTCAAACAGGAGTAAACAAACTTGCTGTAACTCAGTTTTCAGGGATAATCAAATGAGATTATATGTATGAAAATTCTCCCTCAAAATTTTAAAGACAATAAAAAATACAAGTTTAAAAAAACTACCCATATTGACAGATGAATAGCTAAAGAATATGTGGTATAGATATACAATGGACTATTACTCAGTCATCAAAAAATGAAATCTTGCTATTGCAATGACATGGATGGAACTAGAGAATATTATGCTAAATGAAATAAGTCAATCAGAGAAAGACAATTATCATATGGTTTCACTCATATGTGGAATTAAAGAAACAAAACAGAGGGTCATAGGGGAAGGGAGGGAAAATAAGACAAAATCAGAGAGGGAGACAAACCCTAAGAGACACTTTTTAAAAATTAACGTGTAATGTATTATTTGTTTCAGGGGTACAGGTCTGTGATTCATCAGTCTTACACAATTCATAGCACTCACCATAGCACATACCCACCCCAGTGTCCATCACCCAGCTACCCTAGCTACCTGACTCCTGAGATTCAGAATCCCTTATGGTTTGTCTCCCTCTCTGGTTTCATCTTGTTTCCTTATTCCCTCCCTTCCCCTATGATCCTCTGTCTTGTTTCTCAAATTCCTTATATCAGTGAGATCATATGATAATTGTCTTTACCTGATTGACTTATTTTACTTGGCATAATACCCTCTAGTTCCAACCACATCATTGCAAATGGCAAGATTTGGGTGTTTTTTTCATGGCTGCATAATATTCCTGTGTGTGTGTGTGTGTGTGTGTGTGTGTGTGTGTGTGTATCACATCTTCTTTATCCATTCATCTGTTGATGGATGTCTAGGCTTTTCCCATAGTTTGGCTATTGTGGACATTGCTGCTATAAACATTGGGGGTCACATACCTCTTCAGATCACTACATTTTTATGTTCAGGGTAAATACCGAGTAGTGCAATTGCTGGGTCGTAGGTTAACACTATTTTCAACTTTTTGAGGACTCTCCATACTGTTTTCCAGAGTGGCTGCACTAGCTTATATTCCCACCAATGGTGTAGGAGGGTTCCCCTTTCTCTGCATCCTCATCAACATCTGTCATTTCCTGACTTGTTAATTTTAGCCATTCTGACTGGTGTGAGGTGGTATCTCACTGTGGTCTTGATTTGTATTTCCCTGATGCTGAGTGATGTTGAGCACTCTTTCATGTGTCTATTGGCCATTTGGGTGAAGAGATTCTTAATCATAAGAAACAAACAGGGTGGCTGGAGGAGGGAGTGGTGAGTTGGGGACATTAAGGAGGGCATGGTATGTAATGAGCACTGGGTGATATGTAAGACACATGAATGACAGACCTCTACCTCTGAAACTAATAATACACTATATGTTTTTAAATTGAATTTAAATTTTAAAAAATTGAAAAAATACTGTCCATGTATATATAAAATGATTTAGAAGGTTCTAAAATAAAATAGAGGATAAAACAATATAAACTAGAAATTACTAGAAAATACTAGGCATCATTTTTATTCTATCAAATTTTATAGGGGAGAAAAACCTGTGTAATAACAAGGACTGTTTGTTATTCAGACCCTCAGGAAAAAAATATACAAGATCCATTAACAGGCATTGATCTGAGGTAAAGGCCTAAGAAAACTGTTGAGTTTTAAACAAATAAGCAAAAAGCCCAATCTTATAATGAGGTCTCTTGCCTGATCTGAGTTGAGATAACTTGAGTCTTGGATTTATCTGGGTTTGAGGACAGCTCTGACACTGACTGTGGTAGCTCGCATGCCATGACCAGGTCATAAAAGCCTAGAACAATCTGGTGGCTGCTTATATCTATAGTACCATGTAAAGCATTGATACTTGTCTCTCCAGCCCAGGGCCTGGGATCTGGTTTTGAAATTATTGCTGCACCAGCGCTGGAGCAACCTCTCCTTTACTGTGTTTGACCTTTGGAATCAAGGACTTTTCCATTTCTGACCATTCATGGGTTTTCTAAGAGCAGGGCTAGTCATGGCCTCTTTCAAATAAAAACCCTGCAACATCCACCAGATTCGCTATTCATTTATAGTAAAGAACTTTAACCATATCCAAAATTGGAGTTTGGACCTATTATCTCTGTGTCTGATATCCTGAGGGATTGGTCAGTATAAGCCAGGTAGGAGGGGGGGAAAAGGTGCTTTTGAGAGAAAAACGACCAAGGATGAATAAGGAATCTGGAAGAACATCATGAGGCAGCAGGTGCCATGGGGCTGTACTTTGATATTTCCTATTCTAGGTCTCTTTGGACAGTCCAGTCCAGGGGTTCCAGGAGGGCAGGACTGAGGTAAATATGTCCAGCAACAATTCCTGTTGCTAAGCAACCTCTTCTGAGAGAGCCAGGACAACTCAGGTGCTTTCCTATAATGTGGAGAAGAAGGTAAGCAGTGGCAACCTGCGGGCAGGGATTGTGAGGAAATGCCTAACAGGAGTAGCAGAGACCAGAGGCATTGGAGGGTGAGCACAGGGGCCAAAGAGCTTCTTCCCTGGCACCAACACCCAAAGGCCTAGAGCCAGATAGGGAGCAAGCAGGAGCTGAAGCAAGGGACCACTAAGAGGAGGTCAGCAGCTCTGATTATGCATTAGCTATCAGCCCTCCTTCTGGAAACTCAAAGGCTTATGAGGAATGAGAAGGGCTGAAGTCCTGTTAGCTGTTGCTTTTTGTTTTGTTTTGCTTTGTTTTGTTTTGAGATTATGAGCACGGGGGTGTCAGGAGGGGAGTAGGCAGAAGGAGAGGTAAGAGGGAACGAGAGAATCTTAAGCACGCTCTATGCCCAGTGAGCCCCAAGGGGCTCAGTCTCATGACCCTGAGACCACGACCTAAGCCAAGAGTCAGACACTCACCCCCACTGAGCCACCCAGGTTCCCCAGAGGACATCAGCTTTAGTAGACCTGGGTTCAAGAATTTGAATGCCCTTTGTCTAAAACCCTCATATTGGATGGACAGATAGCATGGCTGTGCAGTATCCATATAGAATAATTCTGTTGCCCATTTTCAATTTGGTTAAGCAAAAATTCCCTCTTCTCTGAAGCATTAACAGTTATTTAACCAGATTGACCACCAGTTTTCTTATGGAGGTCGTTTAGGATCTCAAAGGTGAGATTCACCTTATTCCTCAAGGTCCCATGAAAAAAATCAAAGATGGATAAACAGGAAAACGCAGAAGACTCCACCCCAAAATTGCTAGAACACTTACAGGAATTCATCAAAGTGGCAGGATACAAAATCAATGCACAGAATCAGTTGCATTTCTATACACTAACAATGAGACAGAAGAAAGAGACATTAAGGAGTCTATCCCATTTACAATTGCACCCAAAACCGTAAGATACCTAGGAATAAACCTAACTAAAGAGACAAAGGATCTGTACTCAGAAAACTATAGAATACTCATGAAAGAAATAGAGGAATACAGGAAGAAACGGAAAACTTTCCGATGCTCATGGATTGGAAGAACAAATCTTGTGAAAATGTCCGTGCTACCTAGAGCCATCTACACATTCAGTGCAATCCTTATCAAAATACCATCAACTTTTTTCACAGAGATGGAACAAATAGTCCTAAAATTTGTATGAAACCAGAAAAGACACCAAGTATCCCAAGGAATGTTGAACAAGAAAGCCAAAGCTGGTGGCATCACAATTCCAGACTTCAAGCTCTATTACAAAGCTGTCAGCATCCAGACAGTATTGTTCTGGGACAAAAACAGACACATAGGTCAATGGAACAGAACACAGAACCCAGAAATGGGCTCTCAACTCTATGGTCAACTAATCTTTGACAAAGCAGGAAAGAATATTCAATGGAAAAAAGAGTCTCTTCAACAAATGGTGTTGGGAAGCTTGGACAGCCATATGCAGAAGAATGAAACTGGACCATTTCCTTTCACCATACACGAAAATAGTTTCAAAATGGATGAAAGACCTCAAAGTGAGACAGGAATCCATCAAAATCCTTAAGGAGAACACAGGCAGCAAAGTCTTCAGCCTCAGCCACAGCAACTTCTTGCTAGACACATCTCCAAAGGGCAAGGGAAACAAAGGCAAAAATAAGCTATTGGGACTTCATCAAAATAAAAAGCCTTTGTTCAGCAAGGGAAACAGTCAATAAAACCAAAAGACAACCAACAGAATAGGAGAAGATATTTGCAAATGACATATCAGATAAAGGGCTAGTATCCAAATATAAGAACTTATCAAACTCAGTACCCCAAAAACAAATAATCCAATCGCAAAATGGGCAGATTAGATGAACAGGTATTTCTCCAGAGAAGACATACAAGTGGCCAACAGACACATGAAAAAATGCTCCACATCACTCGGTATCAGGGAAATACATATCAAAACCACAGTGAGATACCACCTCACACCAGTCAGAATGGCTAAAATTAACAAGTCAGGAAATGACAGGTGTTAGCAAGGATGTGGAGAAAGGGGAACCCTCCTACACTGTTGGCGGGAATGCAAGCTGGTGCAGCCACTCTGGAAAACAGCATGGAGGTTCTTCAAAAAGTTGAAAATAGAGCTACCCTATGACCAGCAATTGCACTATCAGGTATTTACCCCCAAAGATACAAAGGTAGTGATCTGAAGAGGCATGTGCACCCCAATGTTTATAGAAGAAATGTCCACGATAACCAAACTATGGAAACACCCCAGATGTCCGTCCATAGATGAATGGTTTAAGAGGATGTGGTATATATATACACAGACACACTCACATATACATACAATGGAATATTACGTAGCCATCAAAGAATGAAATCTTGCCATTTGCAACAACATGGTTGGAACTAGAGGATATTATGCCAAGTGAAATGAGCCAATCAGAGAAAGACAATTATCCTATGTTCTCACTGATATCTGGAATTTGAGGAACAAGACAGAGGATCATAGGGGAAGGGAGGGAAAAAGGAAACAAGATGAAACCAGAGAGGGAGACAAACCATAAGGGACTCTGAATCTCAGGAGTCAAACTGAGGGTTGCTGGAGGGGAGAGGGGTGGAGGGATGGGGTAGCTGGGTGATGGACATTGGGGAGGGTATGTGCTATGGTGAGTGCTATGAATTGTGTGAGACTGATGAATCACAGATCTGTACCCCTGAAACAAATAATACACTATATGTTAATTTTTTAAAATGCTCCAAAAAAAAAAAAAGGAAGAGACAGAGAGAGAGAAAGAAAGATGTATAAACAGCCTGTAGAAGCTTCTTTGGTTAGAGATCCTCTCCTTTATTTCCCAATGGGTCTAAAAATCCTTAGAAGCAGAGTTAAAACTTAATTATGAAGAAGAAGAAGAAGAGGGGGAGGAGAGGGAGAAGGAGATGAGGAAGAAGAGGAGGGGTGGGAAGGGGGTCAGGGAAAAGGGGGAGGGGTAGAGAGATGAGGCAGGGGGGGTGAGGGGGAAAAAGGAGGCTGAGGAAAAGCTTATTTGTGGGTCTGTTTTCTTGACGTAGATGCCTACTCATAAAAAGTACCTGCTTATTTCCACCTCTGCTATGCTGACATGTTTGTAATTTAAAGTCCCCATTGGGAAGTATTGCTAGAAAGAGAATAGCCACGTTAAAGAACAGGTACATTTTTAGGCTTCTGCTATACATTGCCAGATTACGCAAAAGGTAATGAGGGGAGGGAGTCTCATTTTCCAGGGCTCCCCAATAGCTTAGCCAGTTTATTAGGTGGGAAAGGACCTCTATTTGTTGCTGGAATTTTCATTTTTAAAATTACAAACTATTCAATGATTTCAATAAGATTTAATAGAGCTTTTGTATTCTGTTCTCTGTTCCATTAAAAAAGCACTTTGGAGGTTAATAAGGAAATGTCTGACCTATTCCTCTCCCTCATATATTAGAGGAGCTAAAGGGGCTAAATAATATGCTCAGCATTCTTGAGACAGGAGACAATAGGAGGCCTGCAAAAATGTGTGAATCTGGGAGGACAAGGATAGGTCTATGGTCCATGTAACTGGTAGGCAGGGAAGACTTCATGGAGGAGGTGTGATTGGTACTGGGTCCACAAGGTGGGTAGGATTTGAGTAGGTGGAAGAAATGTGATAAGACATTGCAGGTGGGAGTTCAGGCAGGAACAGAGAGCAAAGTCTTGTGTTCAAACTGAGCAAAGTGTGTGCATTGGTTCAGGTTCTCTGGGAAGCAGATGGTAAAGGGAAAGTGAGGATTTGACTAGAGGAAATGCTTGTGAGAGAACACACAAGAAGAAGCTGGAGGAGGCTGGGAGAGCTATCAGACTGTGATGCATGTCAGTGAAGAAGAGAGGAAAGGAAGATTGAGTGAAAGCTTCCAGGACTTTCTTGCTTTGTGATAACATTTGGGAAGGGTTGTCAGGGAGTCCTGGAACCAATGTTGACCACCAGAGGAGTTCATGTCTCCCAGGAACAGGCTGCCTTAGTATCTCTGCTGCATCCAGTCAGCATCTGGGAGCAGCCTGTAGGAAGCTGGACATTGAAATCTTGGTACAAATGTGATGATGGATCTCACAACATAGCAGTTAGGATTGTAAGCTAATTCCCTGGCATTGGAGGTCTATGAGGTGCATTCTCATGGCTGCCATAACACAATGGGGAAAGAATGAAAATACTGGCATCACCGGGCAGAGTGCATTTATCCAGAGGTAGGAGAGGTTTCCTACTTTCATCTTCAGAGAAATATCTTGATTTCTATGGCTGGACAGAGGACATGGTGGTGATGGAAGCCTTACTAATGCAGCCTCTCCCCTCATAAACCCCAGGAGCTAGGGTGTGCACTGTCAGGTTAATGAAGTTCATGTTGGATATGGTGGATGGGCCCTCGACATCCATTCCTCCTTCCAGTGTACTTTCCTCTATGGCAGAGTCTGGAAAGCTGAACACTACATTTTCTAGATTCCACTATAGCTTTCATTCTGGTTGCAAATTAAGTTCTGCCCGTTATTTGTACCTTTGGAACATATGGAAGGCAGAAGTTAGGCAGAGGCCATCTTGCTGTTTTTCAGATTTGTTTGTTTGTTTTGTTTTCTTGCTGACAGTTGAGATCATGAAGACTTTACTTTTTTATGTAGGAGCATTTTAGTGTTCATTCTCCAGCTTCAAGAGTTGGACAAGCTTTTTTTTTTAATTTTTAAATTTTTTAATAAACATATAATGTATTATTAGCCCCAGGGGTATAGGTCTGTTAATCGCCAGGTTTACACACTTCACAGCACTCACCATAGCACATACCCTCCCCAATGTCCATAACCCCACCACTCTCTCCCTCCCCCCTCCCCCCACTGCCACCCTCAGTTTGTTCTGTGAGATTAAGAGTCTCTATGGTTTGTCTCCCTCCTGATCCCATCTTGTTTCATTTATTCTTTTCCTACCCCCAAACCCCCCACGTTGCATCTCCCCTTCCTCATATCAGGGAGATCATATGATAGTTGTCTTTCTCTGATTAGCTTATTTCGCTAAGCATAATATCCTCTAGTTCCATCCACGTCGTTGCAAATGGCAAGAAGAGTTGGACAAGCTTTAAGAGTCATGGGGGTGGCAGCTTCCTGATCTCTAAAACCACAGCTACAGTAGTGTGTGCTGGATAATTCCACTAGTGCCTTCCTGACTCTCCAGTTCCTGGCACTGGCAGAGGATACATTCCCTGGAGGGCTAGTTCAGCAATGCTGTTTTGGGAATCATTTCTAAAGGTCAGACTGATACTGCTTTTCCTTTGCAATGATTTTTGTTTGGTTTTGTAATAGATTTTATATCTTTTTCTTTACCATACATTATTAAATATTATTGGCTATATTACCTATGCTGTATTTTTCATCTTCATGACTTACTGACTTTATAAACTGGAAGTTTTTATGTCTTAATCCCCTTCACCTATTTCACCCACCCCCCAACCCTCTCTTCTCTGGCAACCATGTTTGTTCTCTGCATTTAAGAGTCTGGTGGTGTTGTGTTTTTAAAATTATTTATTTGCTCATTAGATTTATGTTTTTAGAGTCCACATGTAAGTGAAATCGTATGGTATCTGTCTTTCTCTGACTTAGTTCACTTAGAATCATACCCTCTAGGTCCATCCATGTTGTCACAAATTACAAGATCTCATTCTTTTTAATGGCCAAGTAATATTCCTCTGTGTGTGTGTGTGTGTGTGTGTGTGTACCACATCTTTTGTGTGTGTGTGTGTGTGTACCACATCTTCTTTATTCATTCATCTATGGATGGACACCTGGTTGCTTCCACAGTAAATAATGCTGCAGTAAACATAGGTGTGTGTATATATACATTCAAATTAATGTTTTCATATTCTTTAGGTAAATACCCAGTAGTAGAATTACTGGATCATATGTATTTCTGTTTTTCACTTTTTGAGGAATCTCCATATTATTTTCTGCCACTGTATTTTTTTATAGCAGTTGTAGGTTCACAGCAAAATTGAATGAAAAATACAGTTAGTTCCACATATCCTCTGCCTCTCCCTAACCTCCCCCATTATCAATATTCTAACAGCAGTGTGGTACATTTGTTACAATCAGTAATCTTTTATTGACACTTTATTGTCACTCAGAGCATGTAGTTTACATTAGGGTTCATTCTTGATGTTGTACATTCTATGGCCTTTCACAATTATGTGACATTTTTCATGATTATATCATCCTACAGAGTAGTTTCACTGCCCTAAAAATCCTTTGTGCTTCCCTTATTCATCCTTCCTTACCTATAACCCTTGCCAAGCACTGGGGTTTTGTTTTGTTTTGTTTTTACTGTCTCCCGTAGTTTGCCTTTTCTTAGTGTAGCTGGAATCATACAGTGAGTAGTCTTTTTAGCTTGGGCTTCTTTCACTTATAAATATGCCTTTAAGTTTCCTTCATGTCTTTTCATGACTCAATAGCTCATTTTTATTTAACACGATTAATAGTTCGTTGTATGGATATACCACAGTTTATGTATCTATTCATGTACTGAAGGACATGTCGGTTGCTTCCCAAGATTTTGTAAGCGCCTACTTCCCTATATTAAATACCCGGGTTAGTTTCCATCTCCTGTACTTTACACTGACTGCTATAGAAGAGAAGGTGCATATTAAGATAGATAATGTTAGCACGAGGCTGAAGTCACAACAAAGTGAGACCCAGCTGAGAAATAGGTTCACTTGACCATTGCTTTTCTAATTTACATGTTTATCATGTTCGCTGAACTCCGGAGACATCTCCACCTTGTTCTGTTCCCTGTGGGAATGAAGAGATGACTGTCACTGACTATGCTCAAAAGACAATTAAGGGTCTAAGTTTCAGGCTTTACCATGTAAACCAGCAGAACTGGGCTTTCCTTGTCTCTTTGTCTTTTCTCCTACAGAGAGTTCTCTCAGGACCAAGGGCACACTAAGCTTTTTCGCACCTGAGGGTCTTTCCACTTGTGTCAGGGATAGCCCTTCGTCCAGCTTAACCATCTGTCTGACCCTTTTGTATCCTTCAGGTTTTAGTTCGAATATTACTTCCTAATATAATGTAAACCCTCACTGTTGTTTTCTATAATATCTCCTTTTCTTGCAGAGAGATGTACTTCATTCAGGCCATAAGAATCTCAAGCTTTATTTCTGATTAAGCTTCATATCCCAACGGTTAAATATGAATGGCTATATAGAAGGGAATTCGTTTTCATTATCTGTTGCTGTATAGCAAATCATATCAAAACTTGGTAGCTGAGGATAACAATTTGTTATCAGTTCTCAGAATTGTGTAAGTTAAATGGCTTCAACTGGGTGGGTCTTCTGTTGGTCTTTCTTGCAGTTTCTCATATAGCAGCAGTCGGCTGGTGGCTAGGTCTGGCACATCCAAAATGATTTCACTCACATGTCTGGTACTTCAGCAGGGATGACTGGAAGCCTGGATCCAGCTGGATACTGGTATGGCTAGCTTTTCTCTTTCAGATAATCTCAGCTCCTGTCCCTGGCCCCACCTACTGTCTTCATGTGGTTTCTCCAGCAGGGTAGCTAAACTTTTTATGTAGCAGCCTCAGCCTCCCAACAGCATAAAAGCAGAGGCTGCCAGGTCTTCTTAAGACATATTATTGGAGCAGTCACAACATCACTTCTGCTACATCTTTTGACTAAAGCAAGTTACAGAGCCAACCCAGATTCCATGTGGAAGGAGACTATATAGGAATGTGAATACCAGGAAGCCTGTGTGCATTAGGGTTCATCTTTGCAGACTAGCTACCACAGTACTTAAACATTGTCAGTCAGTGGACCTCACCAACATCCATTAAGCTGGCTAATGAGTAATAATGATGATCATTCATGATGATGATGATGATGAATGAGGAGAATTCTATCTGCTATTTAAAACAATTTTTCTCCTTGGGAATTGAGATAGTTCATAGGAAACCGTAGGAAAATTCTCCAAGAACTGGGAGCCAAATGACAGTCTAAGAATCAAGAAAGTTAAGAGCTGCATGTGATGGATGATATTAGCCATCTGGAAAAGTCTTTAGGACTGATCTCTTAATCATTCAAGAAGAAAAGTAGCCATCAAATTTCATATATTGGATGGTATCGGTAACCTTAAACAGAGAGGTTTTATTGGAGTGTTGGGTTGGAAGCCAGAATAGAGTGGGTTAAGGAGTGAGTGGCAGGTGACAACATGGGCAGAGAAGTTTAGCAACTTTTTCAAAGATGTAGCCAGGGGTTTTGATGCACAAGTAGTAGGATGGGAAATGGAAGGGAAAAGGAAGGGATATGGGTACAATTTTTCTGGATGGTAATTAAGCAGCAGATAATAAAAACCTTGAATATATTAATGTCTTTTGGCCTAGGTATACAACTTCTAAGAAAATAATAAAGTAATCAGACATGTGCAAAGATTCATATAACAAAAAATTCACTTAATGGCTTAGTCAATTGAACATCTGACTTGATTTTGGCTCAGGTCATGATCTTATGCAGTATGGAACCTGCTTGAGATTCTCTCTCTCTATCTCTCTCTTTCTCTCTCTCCCTGCCCCTGCTCCTCCCCCTGCTCATGCTCTTTCTCTGTCTCTCAAATAAATAAGCAAACAAATAAATAAATCACACACACAAAAGGAATAGGTATAAAGTAAATACCTGTGTAACCACCATCCAGAAGAACAAGTAAAACAGTGCTCCCCTTGTGCCCTTTCTTACTGTAAGCAGGAACTGTAAGTAACAACTGTCTTAACTTTCAGTTATTTCTTTGCCTTTCCTATATAATTGATTTTAAAGTTCTTCATTGTTGATGCATATGGTTCCAGTTTATTAATTTCTACTGCTGTATGAGTACCTTCCATCTGAATGTACTTTCTTTCTGTTATAAATATATATGTGTAGGGGTATGTGTCTATGTGTTTAAATACCAATGTGCCAAGAAAACAAAATGCTGTGAACATAGAATTCTATACCCAGTGAAAATATCTTCCAGGAATGAGAGTAAAAGAAACTTGTCTTCAGATAAAAACACTAAGAGAGTTTGTCAGCATTAGACTTGCTCTAAAGGAAAATGCTAGTGTATATAGCTTGGCACACTCAAGATATCATCCCACGGGCTTTTTGCTTCCACTGTTGCCTTGGGGAGAAGAGCTTTTAATCTATCGGTTGCTCTTTTCAAGGTAGATTACATTTTATTGCTGGCTGCTTTTAAGATTTTGTTTGTATTTGATCTTTTGGATTCCAGCTTCACATAGCCTGGATATTCTATATTTCCTTACCAGCTTTCTGATGCCTTTGAATGTTTTCAACATCGTTACTTTGTTTTTGGTGGGAGTGTCTGTTCTGAAGAGTTTAACAACATACAGATAAAACCAGCACTAACTATGTATATTAACTATCTGGGGGGAAAAAAAGATTCTAACAGAAGACTGGCTGTTGCCAAGAGTCAGGAAAAAGATGAGAGAGGAAGTAAGCTTTTGGGGAGCTCTGTCTGGCTCTACATAAGTGGTAAGGATACAAACTGACTGATGTGAGATCTGGTCAGTTTTCCCAGTGTATCTCTGTAGGTTCCAGACAGAGAGCCACGGAGTGCATCCAACTAGCTTTCCCATTCTCACTCTGTGGCTGTCAGCTACCTGATGACTTTCATAGTTCCCAGAAGATGAAAAGATGTGTGTACCAATTTAACCATCTAGGCAGTGGTATTTCTTGCTATAAATTAATACTTTGCCCTTAGAGTGTATACATTGGTCCCTTGTATGTTGAATCATGTGACCCCATTCTTTTGAGTTCTGTTCTTGGGACTCTGACAAAGTTGAGCAAGAAAGCTGAGGACCAAATCCTAGACCACATGGACTCTCCAAAAGTAACAACTTTGGAACCCCTCATTGGCAGCCACCTGGTCTTTCTATCTGATATCTTCATTTTACTTCATTTAAGCGCAGTTTGAGGGTCGCCTGGGTGACTCAGTCGGTTAGACGGTTAGACGTCATAATCCCTTGATCCTGGGATCAAGGCCCAGTTGGGCTCCCTGCTCAGCAGGGAGTCTACCTCTCCCTCTCCCTCCCCCTCTACCCCTCCCCACTGCCTCTCTCCTTCCCCCTCCCCCTCAGCTCATGCTCTGTCTCTCGCTTTCTGTCTCTCAAATAAATAAAATCTTTCAAAAATTAAAAAAAATAAATGCAGTTTGATTAAGGATAACACTTGTTATGATGGGCACTGGGTGTTATATGTAGATGATGAATCACTAAATAAATGCATACATACATACATACCTACAATTTTAAGTGCAATTTGAATAAGCTGTTGAAATATTCTCTCAGTTGTTATTTTTATCTCTCACATCCAAACACACCCTTCTATATATTTTGATGCTGGTCTAGAATGAAAAGAATGCTATTTCTATGTTGTCAGGCAGCCTGTAATGCTAGAGGAGGAAGAAGGGACTGGAGCCTTCCTCTGCTTCCTGAATGTTGCCTGTTTCTGTGAGCATCACCTTAGCACCACTTCTTTATCCCAACACCCCTTCCCATAAGCAGCTTAATCCAGTCTGTTGTTCACAGTGTTGCAGAACCAAATGCATTCTGCTGTCTCAGAGGTACCTGTGTAGGCTGCCTGGTGCCCTCACTTCAGAGGTCACCTTCCTCCTCTGAGTTCCTAAGTTTTATTAATTCCAATTTTGTTTTTTTTGTTCCCCAGTTCTAGGGGTGGGAAGTGCTTTTGTAGTTGCTACCTCTGTGACACTTCTTCTTGCTCTTTCATTTACTTAGTTAACAACTTTATACCTAGATAGCAATTATATTTTCTCTATTCTAGTAACTGGTATGGTTTCTGTCTCTTGACTGTAACTTGAATGATACAGATATGTGTATGAGCTGCAATTTTCCTGCCCTTTCTTTTATTGAAATTGGCAAGAAGATATTTACTCATGTCTAAGGATCTGTATATGATTTGCAAAAAACAAAAACAAGATGAGCTCATATCAAACAATTTGTCAAAAGAGGAAGAAAACTAGAAGAAATAAATGAACAATAGATTTAGTGGCACATTTTGTAGCTGTTTGATTTTTCTCCCATTCTCCATAACTGAGCAGTTGCTCAAAGTGCTCTTATATCTTTTTCTTAGTTCTGGAAGCCAATAAATCCCAAAATAACACCATTACAGTAAAACAAGCTGCATAGCCCAAAGACGGATTTACTGGAATGATGTCAAATGATTGTGTCCATAGTATTGAGTGCTTATTTTAGGACTTTCTTACAGCTGACATGTCAAAAGGTTATTATTTTGCCTTGAGGAGAGACTTGAAAGGATAGTCTAGAGGAAAAGAGCATGGCTCAACAATTGCTTGCTTCTGGGAGGGTCATGGGGCTGCCTGAAGGGCAAAGGAAGAACAACTCAGGGACATGTTTTGAATTTGAATAGTTTTTAGCCAAAATTGCCTCCAAGAGAAGAAATAGTTTTGCTGGTATTTCAAAGAAGTAAGCCAGTCCTGAGGCTTAAACTAAAACTGGAATTAAAAAATTGTGGCTTTGTGTAATTATTCTGGCTTAGAATGTTGAATATTGCTCAGGAATATACATGCTTTGGATCTGTTTAGGATGTCCCAGTTTGAGGGGTGCCTGGGTAGCTCAGTCAGTTAAGCATTCAACTCTTTTGGGGGGAAGGGTTCCTTTTTTAATTGAAATTCAATTAATTAACATATAGCATATTATTAGTTTCAGAGGTAGAGTTGAGTGATTCATCAGTTGCATAGAACACTCAGTGCTCATTCCATCAAGCGTCCCCCTTAATGTCTATCACCTAGTTATCCCCCCGCCCCAACAACCCTCTGTTTGTTTCCCAAGATTAAGAGTCTCTTATGGTTTGTCTCCCTCTCTGATTTCATCTTGTTTGATTTTTCCCAGGTTTGTTTATTTTACTAACCAGAATCATGCTGTATATATATTTTTTTAAGATTATTTATTTATTTATTTGACAGAGATCACAAGTAGGCAGAGAGGCAGGCAGAGAGAGGACGAAGCAGGGTCCATGCTGAGCAGAGAGCCCGATGTGAGGCTCGATCCCAGGACCCTGGGATCATGACCTGAGCTGAAGGCAGAGGCTTTAACCCACTGAGCCACTCAGGTGCCCCTGTATTGTTCTTTGATGTGCTTGTTGGTGATGTTCTCAGCCTAGCACACTCCTTTTATCCATCATATATTCCATAGAATTAGTGTCACTGTTTGGGTTGCTTCATTCTGCTATTACAGTTATGCCCACTTTTGTGCATGAACTTGAGCACAGGGGCTGGAATTTGAGGGGAAGAGTGCCAGTTTGAGCCCTTAGCAATCTGAGGTGAAGGCATATTGACTTGGCATTGAGCAGGTAGCAGGCCGTGCATGCTGATTTGGGCAGTCACTCCTCACAATCTCAGTGCAGCTCTTTCTGCCTGCAGGTCTTGTCCCTGTGCTTAATAAAACCACCTTTTTTGCACTTAGGACATCTCAAGAATTTTTCTTGACTGTTTCCAGACCCTGACCATCATATCGCATCAGTACTACTCTTCCAGAGAATCACCTGCTTAAGGCATAAATTTTCATTTTCCCTGAAAGCTGGAACCTCCCTCCATCATAGGTCTAGGTTACAAAGATGTAGCTCAAGGCAGGGTTTATGGAAATAATTGTCTTTTTTTGTTCTCCTCTTTCCCAGATACTGTACCAAAGTTGCTTGGATCAAATGGCATTGTGTATCCAAAGCATTTAACTCAGGATCCCTTGCTGCAGTCTTCACATTTCCATCAGTAAAACCTCCATTCTAATCTTTGTCTTGTCTTATTCACACAACTTTCTTAATTTTCCTCTTCTGTCAAACGTAAATTATCTTCTAAGAAAGCAGACTAGTAGACATCATTTTCTGTGAATGATAACATAATTCATATGGCTGTTGTAACATAAAAGTGGGAATATAAAAGGACCTATATGGTTGTAAGGCATCTGCATTTTGCTTAAAGTGCTAAAATACTACCTCTGAGTGGACCATGAGTGGCTAGGTATGTATTTTATAATCCCTAGAATGAATAAACACATAGACATGAAGAGATATAGTCCAAATGACAATAGATAAATTAAAAATATTAAAGGAGGGCGCCTGGGTGGCTCAGTGGGTTAAGCCGCTGCCTTCGGCTCAGGTCATGATCCCAGGGTTCTGGGATCGAGTCCCGCATCGGGCACTCTACTCAGCAAGGAGCTTGCTTCCCTCTCTCTCTCTCTGCCTGCCTCTCTGTCTGTCAAATAAAAAAATATATATATTAAAGGATGTTCAAACAATGAAAGCAAAACAGCAAAGGAGAAAATGGAGAAACAAAAAATGAAGGGAACAAATAGAAAACAAGTAATAAAGTAGAAATCCAACCGTATCAATAATTACATTAAATGTAAATGGTCTAAACACACCAAATATATATAAAGACAAAGATTGGTCAAACAAGCAAGACCAAAATATATACTGTCTATAAGAAACTCGTTTCAAATGTAATTAAAGTGAAAGGATAGAGTAAGGTATACTGTACAAACACTATCAAAAGAAAGAGGCAATGAATATACTAACATAAGACAAAGCACAGTTAGAGCATAGAAAATTGCCAAGGATAAAGGGAGATTTGTAGGTTAATAAAAGAGTTAATATACCAAAAAGATGTAACAGTCTTAAATGTGAATGCACCTAACAACAGAGCTTCATAACTACCATACAATAATGATAGAAGACTGTAACACTCTTCTCTTTGTAATAAATAGAACTAATAGGAAGAAATTCAACAAGGATATAAAAAATTGACCAATACCATCAAGTCACTGGATCTAATTGACAGTTATAGAATATGCCATTCCATGATACAAGAATACACATTCTTTTTTTTTTTTTTTTAAGATTTTATTTATTTATTTGACAGACAGAGATCACAAGTAGGCCGAGATGCAGGCAGAGATAGAGGAGGAAAGCAGGCTCCCTGCTGAGCAGAGAGCCCGATGCGGTGCTCGATCCCAGGACCCTGAGATCATGACCTGAGCCGAAGGCAGCGGCTTAACCCACTGAGCCACCCAGGTGCCCCTGTTTTGTTTTGTTTTGTTTTTAGAGAGGGGGCAGGGCAGAGGGAGAGGGAGAGAGAGAAACTCCTAAACAGTCTCCACATCCAGCGTGGAGCCCAAAGCAGTGCTGGATCTTACACCCTGAGATTATGACCTGAGTCTAAATCAAGAGTTAGACGCTCTGACTTCTAAGCCTATTGAGTCTGCTGTGCCACCCAGGCACTCCAAATATACAATTCTTTGTAAGTGCAAAAAGAACTTTCACCAAGATAGACCATACTCTTGGCTATGAAATATACCTTAACACATTTAAAAACATTGAATTTATACTAAGTGTGTTTTCTGTTATAAGAGAATTAAATTAGAAACCAGTAACAGAGGGCACCTGGGTGGCTCAGTGGGTTAAGCCGCTGCCTTCGGCTCAGGTCATGATCTCAGGGTCCTGGGATCAGGCTCTCTGCTCAGTGGGGAGCCTGCTTTCCTCTCTCTCTCTCTCTCTCACTGCCTGTCTCTCTGTCTACTTGTGATCTCTCTCTAATAAATAAATAAAATCTTTAAAAAAAAAAAAAAGAAACCAGTAACAGAAAGATAATCTGGAAAATCCCCAAATAACACATTTCTAAATAATCCACAGGTCGGAGAGGATATCTCAAGGGAAATATGCTCTGAGTGAAAATAAAAATGCCACAAAATTTGTGAGCTACAGCTGAATTAGTGTTTAGATGGAAATTTATAGCACTTATAAATGCTCATATTAGAAAATGCTTATATTAAAGGTGATGTATGGAATGGTTGAATCAGTCAGTATATTGTACACCTGAAACTAACATTACAGTATATATTAGCTAACTGGGATTTAATTAAAAACTTAAAAAAATAATCTTTTTCCTAAAAACTGCTAATAGAAAAAAAATGTTAATATACTTATATTAAAAATGCTCATATTAGAAACAAAAGAAGGGTTTCAAAACAATAATCTGACCTTCCCCCTTATAAAACCAAGAAGACTAAGTTAAGCAAAAAGCAATTGGAATAAAAGGCTTCTAAGATAAATAAGTGAGTTTAGCAGTTTCCCAGCATATAAAGCCAATATGTAAAGGTAAGAGCAGAACTCATGATATTAAGAATAGAAAAAAATGATAGAGAAAAGTCAATGAAGCCAAATGCTAGCTCTTTGAAAGGGATGAAAAGTTGATAAACATTTAGCCAGAACGGTGAGGTATAAAAAGAGAAAAGATATTGAAAACACATATTCAAACAAATACTTGTACATGAATATTTTTATCTGTATTATTCACAATAGCCAAAAAGAGAAACAACTGTAATATTCATTAGCTGATGAGTGGATAAACAAAATATGGTACATTTATACGTGGAATATTTTTCAGCCTTAAAAAGGAATGAAATACTAATACATAGTACAATGTGGATGAGCCTTGAACCATTGTGCCAAGAGAAAGAAGTCATATTCAAAAGGTCATATATTTTATGATTCCACTGAAAAACACAGACTACCAAAATGCAAGAAGAATTTGGTAATGTGAATAGTCCTACACCTAGTAAAGAAATTGAAATTATAGTTAAAAATCTTCCAACAACAACAACAAAATTCTAGGCTCAGATGGTTTCACTGGTGAATTCTACCAAACATTTAAAGAGAAAAATTTCTACCTAATTTTAATTCCATTCCTACTTATTTTTTTTTCTGGAACATAGGAGGAGGAGGAAAAGCTATTTTATGGGGCCAGAATTACCCCATTATCTAAAGCAGAAAACGATAAGACAAGAAAAGAAAGCTACAGACAAATATCCCTCAACACCATGTCAGAAAATAAGATCTAGGAATATGTAAAAAAGATTATACATCATGACCAAGTGATATTCATTCCAGGACTGCAATGCTGTTTCAACTTATAATTTCAACTTATTGGTTGAAAATCAATCATTGTAATTCACCATATTAACAGACTAAAGTAGAAAATCCACACAATCATCTCAATAGACGCAAAAAACAAAAAAGCATTTGACAAAATTGAACATCCATTAATGAGCAAAACTCTCAGAAAACTAGGAATAGAAAGGAATTTCTTGAGCTTGACAAAGAATATCTGCAAAATAACTACATCTTACTTAATGGTTAAAAAAGAAAACCTGAATGCTAAGATAAAAAGTAAGGGCAGGATGTAGAAAAGAAGATAGAAACTGTTTCTATTGGCAAATGATGTGATTGTTCATGTAGGAAAATTCATGGAATCTAAAAAAAAAAATTCTAGAACTAATAAATTAATTTAGCAATATTACAGGATACAAGAACAATATATAAAAATTAGTCATTTTTATATATTTGCCAGTAAACAATTCAAAATTGGAATTTTTAAAATTTATGAGAGCACACACAGAAAAGGAAATATTTAGCTGTAAATACTACAAAATACATTCAGAATCTATATACTAAAAACTATAAAATACAAATGAAAGAAGTCAAGGAAGATAATATGTTGTATCCATGAATTCTAAGACTCCATATTGTTAACTTGTCAATTTCCCTCAAATTGATCTATAGATTTTATGTGATCCCAATCAAATTCCCAGCAGGAATTTTTTTAGATAACAGCAAGCAGATTCTGAATTTAGATGTAAAAGCCAGTGAATTCAAAGGGCCAAAAAAATTTTGAAAAAGAACAACAAAAGACTCATACTATCTGATTTCAAGACTTACTACAAAGTTGCAATAATCAAGAAAGTGTGGTAATTGGTAAAGGCCTGTGATTACAGGCATGCACATTGCCTCCAACCCACATATCTCTCTTTTCCAACCTACATATCTCTCACTTATACTGAAACAAGTGGAATCAGGGATCTTTTGTATTCCAAAGCAGGCCTGTGACAGAGACTTCTACTTATCCTCAGATATTTCCTCTCCCTTCTTTTTTAGTAATAGAATCCCTGACTTTTAATGGGACACAAGGTGGCCCAACTGGAGGCTATATTTTTCCTCCTCTCTTATAAGCTGGTGTGGCCGTATAACTAAATTCCAACCAATGGGGATGTGATCAGAAGCATTTTCAAGTATCTTCCAGTTTTTGCCCTTACATGGAAAGTGAGGCTGGAATGCAAGCCATCTGGGAACAGGCAGGAAAGGGCAGCATCCTAGAGCATGCATGGAACAACTCAGAGGGATCGAGGCTTCTGGAACCTAATAGAGCAAAGTAAACCTACCATCTATTTTATTTATGCTAGTGTTATTTAATATGTTAAACAATTAAAACAACATCCTAGAGTCTGATGCTTAACCAACTAAGCCACCCAGATGCACCGTGGAATATTTTAAATGTATTCATTTCAAGGATATTTCAATATTGCAAATTATCAATAATAGATTTAGCTTGTGAGGATTCCTTTCACTTACTGTTTGCAGAAAATCAGTCCTATGATATTCATATTTCAATTTAAACCTTCACTTATAGATAAGTAGTGGTTTCTATGAGAATTCTTCGTGAGTATATTGAAAAAAATAAACTTGCTCCACAATTTTTTTTTAAAGATTTTATTTATTTATTTGACAGAGAGAGATCACAAGTAGACAGCGAGGCAGGCAGAGAGAGAGAGGAGGAAGCAGGCTCCCTGCTGAGCAAAGAGCCCGATGTGGGACTCGATCCCAGGACCCTGAGATCACGACCTGAGCCGAAGGCAGCGGCTTAACCCACTGAGCCACCCAGGTGTCCTCCACAATTTATTTTTATTAATTATCATAAATTATTATTTTAAAGATTTATTATTTTACTAAATAACATCAATTCTGGATAATTTTTTCTTTGCCTACATGAGTAAGGATAATAATAATAGTTACCATTTATTGAGTACTTACAATGTGCCAGGCATTGTGCTAGATCCTTTATATACATTGTCTTAAATAATTTTCACAACAAGCACAACCCTGTGTGACAGATATTTTAAAGATTTTTTTATTTATTTGAGACAGAGAGCAAAGTGAGGAAAGGAGAGCATGAGTGGTGGTGGGGTGGGCAGAGGGAGAGGAAGAAGGCTCCTGCTGAGCAGAGAGCCAGAGACTGGGCTCAATCCCAGGATCCTGGGATTATAACCTGAGCTGAAGGCAGATGTTTAACTGACTGAGCCACCCAGGTACCTGTTGTGTGACAGATATTTTATCTCCACATTACAGTTGAGGAAATGGAGTCTCAGAATTAGTTCCTGACATTTATCCAGTAAGAATGTATCTTAGCCAAGTTCTAAATCCTTGCTTTTAATCATTTCAGGAACTTCACTGCATGGCTGAATGCCAAAACATTTGAGTAAAAAGTGGGGGGGAAATCAGTTACTTGGTGTCATATAGACTTTCATTTGTTGTGCTGAGTTCAACTGTATTGAATTCCATTATTTGGATTTCTTATGTGGCTAAAAATCAAAGGAAATTGGTTGAATTCTATCAGCTCTAAAGTTTCCAAATCATTTGGAAGCATGTAACTCTTTTAGGAAAAGAATTCTTAAGAATCTCAATTATATGATTAAATGGCAATCACACCCACACATCATGTACAAAAAAATATGGTAATAAGGGAAGAGAAATAATTGTGGTTATAATTAAATAACAGCATAATAATTAAATATTAGAGTAGTAATGTTAGAATTGGAAGTTGTAGAAGTTTAAATGAAATTTCTGTCTTCAATTAAGAAGTAATATCTTTATATTACTTTAAAATATTGGGGGAAAAAGCCTATTTCAAAAAGTCTGCCTTCCTCTTGCCAGACTACTCTGCAGGATCCTAGTAAGCTTTCACAGATTTTTTTCTTTGAAGTTAGGTTTATAAACTAAGAAGAATTCTCTAAGCCTTACATAGTTTACTACAATAAGCAAAAACTCTGTTGGAAGATAATTTTTAAAATAAGTAAATAAGTTAAATTTAAAAACCTCTATGAATGAATCTTTGTGAACCAGTATTTAGAGTATTCTTTTGGTAATCTAGAAACTAATCTGTTGTCCAAAATCCTTATCTTTTTTGTGTTACATTTCCTATTGCTATCAAAAAAGAATACATAATGACAACTGAAAATATTTCACACCTAAGAAAGAAATCTTATTGAAAAGAATAAAGAGTCATAGATAGGATAAAAATAAACCAATCATAAATATTTTGTGGTAGTTTCAAATAGAACAGTCATAGAGCTCATGATAAACACATAAAAAGACTTTACCCATAGCGTGAAATCCAAAAACACCTTTCAGGTCTCTCTTGATTGACCCTGAATAAAAGTCTTACTTCAGGTGACAAAAAAAGGTCCATTAATGTTGCTCATGCATTTCAACATAAAAATGGAATGGAATCATTGACTACAGGTAGAAATGTGCAAAACTACTCAAGATAAATATGCTGCTTTGAGGCTACACATTCACTCCACTTTTGTCTGCCAGCTTGATTTTTGAATTGGGCACTCATGGATAAAAGGTATGTGATCTGAAAAAATAGTGTGTGTCTTTTAAAAGTCAGTGTCATGTAATGTCATTCCTTTTGGCAAAATTTATGTTACACGGTATTAGACTATGGCCTAGCTAATGTAACATGATGCATTAAAAACTGCACATCATGATTGCAATATGTGTCAGAACAATGAATTGTTATATCAGATACCTGTTCAGCTGTAAATAGGGCCCTCTCTAAGTCACTGACAAAAGGATTATATTCTCTCCATGCCTGTAGAGAATTTTTATTGTCTAAAACATGTAGCCATCCAACATTCATACTCTGTGAACTGTGGCCATTTAAGTTACATGTTTACTACATGTATACAATGAGAATGCAACACATTATGGAAGCCACAGTTGGAGATGTTTTTGTTTTCATAGGCATATTCCAAAGATCCAATGGTTATATCTTCCCCTCCCCCCAGCAGAGACATATCCATGGAATTGTAATGGATTCTCTATTAGTTAGAAAGTCCTTTGGACTGCTAGTAAGAGAAAGCCCATAAAGAATAGCATAAATACGTAAGGATTTGTTTTTATCACCTGAGTAGCAATGTACGGCTGCTGGTTTTGGTTTTGATTTAGTTCTGAGACAGTAGTTCAGTGATGTCAGGATGGTGTCTCTGAAAAGTTTATCTTTTCCTTATGATTGAAATATGGATGTTTTAATTTCAGTTACTCCATCTACTTTAAAAAAAAGATTTATTTATTTATTTGAAGGGGGGAGAGAGAGAGAGAGCAATCACAAGTAAGCAGAGAGGTGGGAGGCAGGGGGCAGTGGGAAGTAGGCTCTTGACGAGCAGAGAGCCTGATGCAGGGATTGATCCCACAACCCTGAAATCATGACCTGAGCCGAAGACATAGACTTAACCAACTGAGCCACCCAGGCACCCCTCCATCTACTTTCATGAAAGGAATGGGAATAAGGAAGATCCCTGTCTTTACTGCTCTTATCAAGGTATCCAAGTCAATTCCAGCAATTACCTACATATCCCACTTATATGTGATTGTCCAGAACTGTGTACCTGGAGACCTGTAGTCACAAGGGAAGTTGAGAAAATAGGCCCTGCAATGGAGCAGGCAAGGAAGAAGGGTTTGGGGGAATGAACGTTGGGTAGACCAGTTAGTAGTGTCTATTATAGATGCTACTAATAATTTATAAACAGAGCAGGAAGTACAGTATGGGGAAGGCTTTAAAAAGTGATGAATTCATATGGTAAAAAATTTGCTATTGACTTGTACTTCACACCACACACAAATATGAATTCTAGTGGAATGTGGGCATAAATGTGTAAAGATAAAAATCATCTATAATAAAAGACAAGATAATATCTTTATGACCTTGTATGTAGGCAAAGATTTCTTAAATAGGGAATGAAGAATACACACCATAAAGGGAAAAATGTCATAACTGGATTGCCAAAATCAAAATCTAAAACTGAGAACTTCTGTTCATCTGATATACCACCTAAAAGGTGGAAAAGCAAGCCAAGAATTGTGTTGTTTCTGTTTTTTTGCTATTATAAATAATCCTACCTGAGCATTCTTGTGCATGTCTTTTAGAAAGCATATGTGAGCATTTGTACTGATACTTGCAGAAGAATTTGTGGTCATGGGTCATGCGTATGTTCACCATCTGTACATTCTGTCAGATCATCTTGGGTAGGGCCCAGTGCATGGTGAGCTGCAACCAGACCTTCCTCCATGAATTCCTAAGAAGTCATGCGTTCAGCCAGAAGTGATATGTCTAATGCCCTGGCCAACCCTCTTGGATTAGTGGAAACATGGGGAAAGAAAAGAAGACTGGGTCACAGGTGACATCAGTCGACAATTGGTATATTAGTTTCCCACTGCTGCTGTGACAATTACCAAAACGTAATGGCTTAAGAAAACATCCCTAGGGAATGCCCTAAGTTCCAAACACATTCATCCCTACATCTCCTCCGATGTCATAACCCTAAATCCTCATGGTATTTGGGATCAATTTCCACTACCAGTAGAGTAAGTTCTTTCTTTTGGTGGAAGGGAGGGACCTAGTAGTCCACTCACATAAGGAGCCCAGAGCAATAGTATAGTAGTATCCAATAGTAGCCATAGCTTCAAATTCAGTAGAACTTTTACTATTTCCTATAGTGGAAGCATTCTCCATGGAATCAAGAACTTTAATAGAGCCTAAGATGATATGGACAAAAAGAACAAATACCACAAGCAGTTTACTGGATGTGATGGTAAAAGGTACCTATCCTATTTCCATCAGTTGGTTTCTTGGTTCCATTCCATGTATTCTGTGTATTGAGGTAGAGTATATCAGCTATTCAGTGCATATGTCATATCCTGGGGAATAAAGCTCCAACCAAGTTGTAACATTAGCTGAGTCTTTAGTAGGTTATTCTATCTTTCTATTAAACTCGTTGCTTCTAGGTGATGAATCATACAGTAAGATCAGAGGATTCTGTGGTCCCATTATTATACTTCTTTCGATCTCAGGCAATGTTGAGTGTGATACTCTGTCAATAAGCAAATCCCTACCTAGAGTAAATGTCAATTCTGGTAAGGATAGATCACTGTCTATATCAATGTAGATCCTTCAAAAAGGAGAAACCAAGATAGGATTAGACATGCAAGGATCTATTGATGGAAACACGTGTGAAGGACATGAGCTGGGAGAAACTTCAGACTGCAATACAGATCTGGTCTGACACCTGTGAAAAGGAAAGAAGGAAAGTTTGGGTAGAAAGAGCTTTAGACTTCAGTGAAGTTCTTGTGAAGTCCTCCCAGGCTGATGGGGTGTTCCTGAGCAAAGGTTTCCCATTAGAGGAATCCCACCTTGGACAGGAATCATCTAGCTCTGATACCATTGCTGTGCTTAGTAACTGGCTGGGAGGCAAGCATGTCCTTGGAGTAAATACATGGATCCAAAGGTGTAGAAGCTCAAGGCTGACAGTTAACTATGCTTCACACAGAAGATTCTCTTAAAGGTAGACCTGAACAGTGTACTCTGTACTCTGGTTGCCACACTATATATTCCAGGGAGGAAGGGGTCTTATGTAATCTATAAGCGGTCTATAGATCAAATGCTCCCCCTCTTTAGCTCTCCACACAGTACACCTATTTCATAAATCTCTTCAGTTGATCCCATGGAATCAAATACCAGTCACCTGTAGCAACTGACAAACTCAATAAACCACACTTGCATTTCCTTTTCCTCTTTCCCAGTTTCTTTTATCCATTGCTCACTCCTGGCCTCGGAATCACTTTCCAAGTAAGTGGGGTAGTAATATGCTGCACTTGGGAATACTATTCTGGCAGATTAATCAGGTGAAGCAGAACACAGCAGATTTGAGCGGGGGACAGAGCAAGAGTGGGGTTCTGGATCTAGTTTGGGCTGCAGGGCAAGCTCCCCTACTATTTGCAGCACACAAACAAGGAGATTCAATGATGCTGATGCATCTCATCGCTAAGGATACTGTGTGGAGTCTCTGGTAAACCCGAAGAGCAGAAAGGCATATAGGTCATTCCTACTGTGGCAGAGAAATACTCACTTTTTGAAAAACAACCCAGAAACACTGTGGGCCCTAGGAGAGACTTACAATTAATAATGTGCCACCAAGAAATTAAAGGGACGAAGCCACCAATTATCAGAGGAGTGTTATCGGATTCATTATGGGTGGGCATAATAGTAATCCATTGTGCAAAAATGGTGCATCTGGGATTGAGCCTGGGCAGATCCAGAAGTTACCTGTGAATTTGTAGGACCTCTAATTCTGTAGTTTTACCAACACATCTCCTTCAACTCTATGGCTTCCCTGGGGGTTCCCTTCAACCAAAGTTTTGTGATGGAAGAAGGAAATATGGACCTCATCCACAGATGGGTCAGTACAATAAGTAGATGTTAGCTCTATAGGAACTGCTGCTGCATGATAGCCCAGTTAGAGGTTGCCCTAAAGGACACTTGGAAAGAGAAATCTTCTTACTGCAAAGTGGCTAACAGAGCACTTGGTCAGTGGTTTTATATTGAAGGTGTGATAACTTTTGGGGTACTTTTTTATGCAGCAATAGATAACTAATGCAGAGACTATGCATGGATTCCTTTTCCTAGAGGCTGACCTAGTTGCTGCCACTGGTGAACGTCTAACCTACCAGCAGTAGAGACCAATACTGAGCCCTTGATATGGTGCCATTCCAGGAGAAGACTATCTGGTTGAAAGCTTGATTACATAAGACCCCTTCCTCCCTGGAATATATAGTGTGGCAACCAGAGTACAGAGTACACTGTTCAGGTCTACCTTTAAGAGAATCTTCTGTGTGAAGCATAGTTAACTGTCAGCCTTGAGCTTCTACACCTTTGGATCCATGTATTTACTCCAAGGACATGCTTGCCTCCCAGCCAGTTACTAAGCACAGCAATGGTATCAGAGCTAGATGATTCCTGTCCAAGGTGGGATTCCTCTAATGGGAAACCTTTGCTCAGGAACACCCCATCAGCCTGGGAGGACTTCACAAGAACTTCACTGAAGTCTAAAGCTCTTTCTACCCAAACTTTCCTTCTTTCCTTTTCACAGGTGTCAGACCAGATCTGTATTGCAGTCTGAAGTTTCTCCCAGCTCATGTCCTTCACACGTGTTTCCATCAATAGATCCTTGCATGTCTAATTCTATCTTGGTTTCTCCTTTTTGAAGGATCTACATTGATATAGACAGTGATCTATCCTTACCAGAATTGACATTTACTCTAGGTAGGGATTTGCTTATTGACAGAGTATCACACTCAACATTGCCTGAGATCGAAAGAAGTATAATAATGGGACCACAGAATCCTCTGACCGCTGAAGAACTGGGTTGTACCGAGAAGTTTCCCATGTGTCTCTCCCTTGTCTGTGGGTCTCTGGCCTAGGCCTGAAATAAGCAAAGTACTTCCAGACTACAGTCCTGCAATGCTGGTCAAAGCCCGAGTGTGGCTGGATGCCACCGCAGTAGCTCCAGTTAGAAGGAGGACCAAGAGAATTTGAAAAAAAAAATGTGCAGGTAGCAGAGAAGAAAGTGGATCTTCTAGATCTCTTTAGAAGAGATGTAATTCCTAATGATGAAGGAAACATTTCAAGTCTTACCAGCACCCAGACGTAATTATCAGAGGCACTTCACAAAAATGTACTTCTATCAGGAGTACTTCCTTTATTTAAATGATCTCTCCAGGGATGTCTTCTCCAGTTGGCCACTTGGTTCTACTCAACAGAAGTACAGCATCAGAGCAACTGCATGTTAGGCCTATATAAGTCTCACTGAGTACAGGTTGTCTCAGAGTTCAAGGAAGGTAAAGACACGACCAGTCTTTGGTTTGTGTCAAAATTAGAAATCTATCTCGGTCCCATATTTGACTTTTCTTTAACTCAGAAAATACTTACTATGCATCTCTTAATAACTAGGCATTGAGCTTGGTGTTGAGGAGACTAAGATGAATGTATGTGGCCTCTCTTGAGGAGCTTGTAGTCAATTGGGAGAGAATGGCATGGAGGGATGGTGAGACTGAGTTTGTAGCTCTGCAAACATGGGGGAAAACAACTAGTTATTTGTGAGGGAATCTGCAGTGATCTTTAGTAAAATATTACCACAACCCTCCAAAATCAGCAACGCAAGAATTGACACTCAGAGAGGAGATAACTACACTTTCCTCTTCTTGCTCTGACAGATTCCTCCAGTTTGGGGGGATCTCCTCAACCCTCTGTCTCAAATGTTGATAAATATATCCCTTACAGAGTCTCCTATGGATTCATTCCTATAGTTCACCTAAGACCCAGGCTGGAATATTTAAAAACAGCCCAATTAAGGTATAGGGGTAGCAGAACAAAAGGACGCCAAACAGTGAGAAATGTACATTACATAGTTTGTATTTCTTTTTTTTTTCTTCCTTTTTAAAAAAGTAGTCCAGCTTGGAACCTAACATGGGGTTTGAATCATGACCCTGAGATCAAGACATGAGCTGAGATCAAGAGTTGGATGCCCAACTGACTGAGCCATTCAGGTGCCCCATTTTGTACATTTCTGTATTCATATGAATGTGCATCCTACTTGGTTCTTAGTTTCCTGTTTAGAACCTCTTTCCCAGATTACTTAATTATTTAATGAACACTTTGTATGGGACTTACTAAGTACCAGCACTATCCTAAACACTTTACAAATGTTAACTTATTTTAAGCTTTATAACAAACTGATGAGGTGGGTATTATTATCATCCACATTTTAAAGAGAAAAAAACTGGGGCATAGAGAGGTTAATAACTTGTCCAATTTTACATAGTAAGAAGCAGAGCTATGATGTGACCTTAGGTAGTCAGGACCAGAGTTCATGTTCTTTTTTTTTTTTTTTAAGATTTTATTTATTTATTTGACAGAAATCACAAGTAAACGGAGAGGCAGGCAGAGAGAGAGAGAGAGAAGGAAGCAGGCTCCCTGCTGAGCAGAGAGCCCGATGCAGGGCTCGATCCCAGGACCCTGAGATCATGACCTGAGCCGAAGGCAGCGGCTTAACCCACTGAGCCACCCAGGCGCCCCCAGAGTTCATGTTCTTAACCACTACTGTAAACTCCTGACATTAGGACAATTTCACCTGATTCCTTATCCTTAAGGGTGGGGCCAAACTCCATGATCTTAACCCATAGCCTCAAGTGTACAATATAATATGGACAGACACAGATAAACACACACTGTCCTTAAGGGCCTGGGCATGGACCTGTATACACAGCAGCAGCAGCAGCTGTCTTTGGGTTATAGTAATTACTGGTTTACAGTAAAGTCACAAATACAAAATCATTAAAATTAAGGAAAGAAAGGACAAAAGGGTAGAGTTGGAATTGGGGTTGGAAAAGACAGTGTTTACATCAGAAAACCTAGACTAAGGGAAACTCCTGCAAATCAGCATACTTAGCTCTGAAGTTCTGGAAATCAAGGCAAAAAGACTATGAAGAGTACATGGCTTTTATTGCCTAACTGAAGGGAGATTCTTGACAGTTCTAGACCCCTAGTTGCCACAATCTTTTGGTTTGTGGGTTTGGCTGCTGTTGTTTCTTTGCCTTAAAGGGGTTCCCAGTAACTTAATATTAATTATTGACTAGATTTCTAACCATAGCATTTTGCTGGTTTAAGTCTGCTATTTTTTGGTTTTGTTTTGGAACCCCACCCCTGCCCCCCACCAGTAGGTCATAAATTTGCTGTGTCACTTGAAATTGTGTTTCAGTGTGTCACCAGTTGGTTGACATTATTTATTGAACTTCAGATCTGCTGTATGGATCTGGGTCTTGAAGGACTTTCAAACAATTATTTTTAAAAGAAATACACTAAAAATAAAATTTAATATTGGTTGATTCAAAAGCATGCAGGCAGCATTGAATAGGGAGAGATCAGTCATGGCAGACTTTCTCCAGAAGGTGGGCTTTGATCCTGGATTTAAACTAAAGGTCTTGCACTGGCAGGGGCGGGAGAGTGTTCCAGACCTAGCCATGAATGAGGAAATCAAGTGTAGGGAATGGAAAGAGACAATCGGGTAGGGTAGATGTCTTTGAAGGATGATACCAAGAAATAAAAAAACAAAAGAGTCTCTGCCCTGCACCCTTTGGGGGACTTCATCAGGAAGAGGCTTTGTGGAGGTGCACTTCTTTATGCAACAGAAATGTTGTTTGAAAGTATAAAACAAGAGTCAAAAGTGGAGTATCTACTGCGCATCAGGCTGAGTGCATGATGGTAGTTTATTTATTAAACATACATTACTTTGTCCCATTTGCCACCAGATGACACCAAAAAATATCCTTAATACAATTTTTAGGTCATTCTGTCCATTAAGCAGATAATTTCGCAAAGCAATGTCATGGCCAACTAATCTACTGGAGAAGATACTGAAGTTTCCCACAACGCCCAGGCTGTGGAGACTGGGGAAAGTGTAACTTGTGTCCACACTAAAAGAAAGGCTGTTCAAACACTAAAAGGAAGGCTGTCCAAGCGAGACGAGGACAGGTTCCACCAGCGGGAAAGTGGGTGGAAGCGGATGACAGCAGGTGCAGAGTGACCGACCATCCCCAGGCCCGCGATCCACCCGCCTCGACCCCGCCCATCGGTGTATCCCGCAGCAGGGCCGCGCCGGGGTCTGCGCATGCGCGCGAGGTCGCAGCAACTACGCCGACAGTACCACCTCCTACGCGCCGTCTTTCTCCACGGTTACCCTAGCTCTCCACCCCTCCTTTCCGCGGCGCTCGAGGGATCATGGCCGATCCTCGCGTGAGGCAGATCAAGATCAAAACCGGCGTGGTGAAGCGGTAAGGAGCCGTGAGCGGCGTACACGCCAGCGCCTCGTCTCCTTAGCCTTATGGCGGCCCGAGAGGTTGGGCGGAGCCTCCGCAGGCCCGAAGCGGGCTACGGACTCCAGGCCTCACCTGGGTCTCGGCTGCCCGCGGGGCTAGGGTGGGGACGCAGTAAGGGAAGCGTCGGAGCCGGGACTCGCGGGCCGGCACACGCCCCTCCCCTGCCTTTCTCCAGGACAAACCTAGCGGTTGGGCGGTGAGGGTCGGCGCGCCCCGCCCCTCGGGCGCCGGCGGTTGGGGAGACCCGGGAACGGCGGCCGGGGAGGTGGAGGGGCGGCGGCCCGGAGGCGGAGAGGGGTCCTGCCTCCGGTGTGCGCGCACCGCGGGTCTTCCTGCCCAACTTGACTGGGGGGAGGCGGATCAGTTTATTACCAGCCCTCAGGTGGAAGCGCAAGCCCGCTCTAAACTTTAGAGGGGACGCCGAAATCCGGGCCCTTGTCAGAAAGGAGGCCTTGTTGCGGCCCTGTGATCTAACATGGCAGGCGGGACTCCCAGTCTCAGAACTTCCAGCACACTCATCAAACTTCTGTGGCCTAACTCTCCCCCGTCAGCTTCCCCGAAGCTCGCCCCGGAGCTTGTGGGATGCTGTTTAAATAACTATCCTGGGTAGGCCAGTCCTGGAATTGGCCGTAATTCTGAGTGCTGTTAGACACTTCAATACTTACTAGATTTTCATGGTTCAGACCCGAGAAATCAAACTTTTGGATGGGGCATTCTCGGAAAAAAAGATAAACAGCCCCCAGAAGAAGCAGGTTATCTTGCAGTAGAAATAAATGTCTGGTCCTAGCCGTTTGGCTTCTTCCTCTTTGCCTACCTTTCCTCCCTTTGTTGGTATTTCCACCGGAGGAAGGACAGGCAAAGGGAAGAATAAATTCACTTACTGAGATACAGCCTCTGAGGCTTAACACAGGATTGCACTGTACTTGCCTAGAAGCTTTATTGTTACGGCAGTAGGAAGATTCTGTGAATAGTACTTAAATGCACAGCCTTTTCCCAAGTGAGACTGTTTGGGTTCAAATTTTGATTCTGCCATTTATTATGTATTGTTGAATGCCTTACATTGCGCCGTGGCTCAGTTCCCCATCTGTACAATGGAATTAGTAGCCACTTCATGCACCTGTTGGAAGCAGTGCCTGCTATGCTGTTTAACACAGTATGTGGCAAATAGCAAGTGGCTGGTAAATGTTAACTTAATAATATTGTTTGCGTACGTGTTTTACAAATGAGAAGCTGAGGTTTAACGAAGTTAAAGTAGAAAAACTAAACTTGTGCTAGTTAGTGACAGAACAGGGAAAAAGATCCAAAGTTTCTGATCTACATCTGCTTAAATTGCAATGCTCTTTTATAAAAGAGTATTCTTAAAAGATATGTGAAGTAGGAGGGAAATTGACATGTATAATTGAAAATATAAATAATTTGCACTATCACTCATCCTAGAATTCTGTTGTTCACTTTTGCTAGATTTTGTTTATGTCGTTTTAGTAACTCTATTTGCCAGAAGTACCAGCGTAGGCCAAAAGTCATGAGAAATGACTTCTAATGGTAGTTTTACGTTAATTACCTGTATGATCTTGTCCTTTCTCATCCTAATGGTCTACACTAGTTTATAAAATTCTAGTAGTTATATGATTATAATACATATTCTAGAAAAAACACACCCATTTAAATAATAATCTAAATTTTTTGGCTTTCAAAAATTATCAAGTGCATATGGAAATAAAGTTTAGTTTTCAATTTATTTCAGTAGTAGAGCATTATCAAACTTTAATTTTGATTCTTCATACTTCAGTACAAAAAATTTATCGTTTTTGTGAAACCCCTTTGTAATTTACTATTTACTTAAAATTTACGTATTTATTCAAATTGCTTATAAATTACTGGAAATGTCTAACACAGATTTTTTTTCGTAGTTTTTCTAATGACAGTTGAGTGTAGAGCTTCCCCAGTTGTACTAAAAGATAAATTCTTTAGAAAACCTAAAACTTCTATTTTAACTGTTCATTATTTATATTTTACCTTAGTAGACAACCATCTAAATCCATAAATACTGTTCTCTGTCTCTATTCTGTTATTTTTTGCTGGAAAGTTATTTTACTATGACTTTTTCCATCTTTTGTCTTAGTGTCCTGTTTTTAAAATTACACATTTTACTTCGGCAAAGAAAAAAGTAGGTAACACAGATACAGCAGGAACATATTAATAATTGTTAGGGTGGAATAATCATGGGCTTCATTGTTCTTCCCTGTATATGTTTAAGATTTTTCATAATAATAAGGCCCTCAAAGTTATGCATTTCTCTCCTCCAAATTTAGTTTCAGAGACTTCTTGAGTAGTTTTATGATTCAGACATGTTTTGTGAACAAATTCAATGTTTTTTTTAAAGCAGTGGTCTAAAACCCAGTATCTATTCTCAGCACCTTTTTTTCTAGCCAGATGTTAATTTCCCAGAGCCTCATTTCCCTTCAGAAGTCCTAAGTTCTATTTGAAAGAGGACATTTAAAGTCATCATTCCTGTCTCCATTTACTTCAGTTTTTCTCTCCAGGAGTTGAGAGCCATTAGAATTATATTCTAGTTATTAATCCTAGAGTTAAGTATCGGTGGCTCTCCTAGGGAGGTCACGTGAATTCTTAGAGTTTAGTGTCTAATCAATCTGCTAGAATACTTCAGGTGATCCGGAAGTTCCCCATAGTGGGTTTTAGTAAGAAATCTGAGTAGGGAGGTGGAAAGTTACTAGAGTATGGAAATAGGCAGTAAGTAGATGATGTATTTGGCAACAGAGAAATCAATGAATGAAATAGGAGCGTTTCAGTGTGTTGGCAAAATGGTGAAGGCAATCCAGTGATGGCAGCCATGTTAGCAAAGTAGAAGCAAGTTTCTTTTCTTTCTTTCTTTTTTTTTTTTTTTAAGATTTTCTTTATTTGACAGGGAGAGATAAGTAGGCAGAGAGGCAGGCAGAGAGAGAGAGGGGAAGCAGGCTCCCCGCTGAGCAGAGAGCTCGATGTGGGGCTCAATCCCAGGACCCTGAGATCATGACCTGAGCCGAAGGCAGAGGCTTAACCCACTGAGCCACCCAGGTGCCCCCTAGAAGCAAGTTTTAAGGGCTTTAGGGAAGGCCCTGCAGAAATAGGCAGAAGCCTTATGGTACCCTAGACCTAAAGAAACTTAGTTATCTCATATGGTAACAAAGGGAAACCATCTGATTGCTGGAAATAAATTCTGAGAGAGATTAGAACCCTAGAAACAAGAGAAGAGTCCAGTTACTGGGAATGGTTTGTAAGAGTTGGACAGCAATGAGGCTAACTTGTAATGAACCTCTTGAGAACTCCTTAAATATCCCCTTCCCAGTAACAGGATTGTTTTTCCAGAGCTAATTATGGCTGTGAGAGATGTGTGCAGTTTCTTCAAGCAGCAGCCTTTGTTCACATGTGAGTCATTATTTAATGAGTACTGGTGGGTTTGGGTCTGACAGGTGCTTTTTAAAGTTACAGATCTGTGTTTCAGGCAAATTGCTAGACCTACTGGTATCTGTTATTGGGTCACAGCTAATGTAGAAGCCCTAGGAGGGAGTTACCAAATACCTCTCCAATTTTTATTTTCTCCAGTGCATAACTGAAATTCCTCCCACTCCCTTAAAAAAAAAAGAAAAAAAATATATATATATTTGGTGGCATCAGTTGTTCTAATTTACCTGGAGTTGAGGGGTTTCTAAGACGTAGAATTTTTTTCGTGCTAACACTGGGAAAGTCAGTCAAAGCAGGGTGATTTGTATTAGTACTTCTGTAACTAGCTAACATAGCACTGTTCTGTGTGCCATGATTTATTTGAAGGCTCTTTGCTGATAATACAACTGTGAATTGAATGTAGTACCTTACTTAAATTAAAACTTAACTGTGAGGGCGCCTGGGTGGCTCAGTTGGTTAAACAACTGCCTTCGGCTCAGGTCATGATCCTGGAGTCCTGGGATCGAGTCCTGCATCGGGCTCCTAGTTCCGTGGGGAGTCTGCTTCTACTTCTGACCTTCTCCCCTCTCATGCTCTTTCTCACTGTCTTTCTGGCAAATAAATAAAAAAAAAAAATTTTAAATAAAAACAAAAAAAACTTAACTGTGTCCTGTAAATATGAATCCTTGCCAGAGTAGTTTTCTGTATCAGTTTAAATTGTTAGTGATTTAGAAAATAACTTTCATTAAAGTAGAAGAAAATAGAGGCTCAATGTTTTAAATGTTGATATGGTATTTCAGCTCAATGATCTGTGTCTACCATAAATTCCCAAGTAAGATTTGTGTTTATAAAAGAAGTATTTTTTACTAGATTTATGGTAAATACAAGAAATACTTTTACAAAAACAAACTGTTGTCATGCATTTAACATGAAGTTTATTTAATAACCTTAAAGCCAAGTTATTTTCAGTAAAGCTTGCTAAATTAGCCCACTGGTGAGTGAATTAAGTGATTAAAAATACTTTCTTAAATATATCTTTTCATAACCATTTTAGATTGGTAGTGGTTTAAAATCCAGCGTGAACAAAGAATGTTGGGGCATTGGAAATAGCACTGACATTGGCCCATAGTTTTCCTCTGATTAAATGAAAGTGACACCAGTAGATTAGAATGAGACTAGGACAATTCACACTGCAATTGTGTTAGTTTAACTTTAACAATCTTTTAACACTCTTGTTTAAATGTAGCTGACATACCATAATTACAAATCTACAAGCCTTGATTATAGAATTTTACATCATGAATCAGTGGGGAAATTGTATTGATTTTTTTTTTTTTAAAGCAAGTACCTTTCCCAAACTGTGGCATCTTCCCAAATGTTTATACCTTTACCTCTGATATACAGTTGTTTATGATATATATACTGTGTACAGCAGACATAACAACAACATAAAAGGAAAATTTCCATGTTATTAAATATATATTCATATATAATGCATATAATATACTCTATTGATATACATTGTATGTATATACTGAATACATTTATTGTTCTGACATAAAAGTGAAAAATAGGAATGATACATATATTTGCAAAGACATAGTTACAGTTTTTCCCCTGTAGCTTTAGTTGTTTATATACTTCTTATAAAGATGGATAGAAGTATGGTGGACAGAGGTTTAGGATATGCCCTGAAAATTTCCTGTAAGCTTTAGTAGTTTTTTTATCTTCTTCTCCCACATCATACCCCTTTGATTTGAGTTAAAGTAAGTTCAGCCAACATGGCCAACTTCCTGCCTTGAAATTTAGCCAACTCCTTTTGGAATTTTTGTAATGTATTCAGTTCTCCAAAGCGATGGTCAAAGGCAGTGTCAAAATGGATTGCAGGTGGTCAGCTCTTCACCACCTTCTGCCAACTACTTGGCAAGCAGTGACTTTTAGAAGCTACACAGCTGGCAACCAGATGTCTCTTCAAGCTGGAATGGGAGTTATTTAAGGCCACTCATGACCATGGTTTTCCCAGCACAAGCTATATTATTCTGTGAGTTGAATGTGGAAGTAAATGATCTTTTGACCTGTGTGTGTGTGTGTGTCTGTGCACGTGAGCGTGTGTGTTTTCATTGCCTTTTTTGTTTGGTAGAAAATTTTGAAAATCTGTAGTAGAGCAAAGTTGGAAAATTTTGTTAATAATAACTAGTCCACAATCCTTAGAATATAAATGCTTGGATGTGTGATCTGTTTATTCCAGGGTTCCATTTCCTATAATGATGCTGTTTTATTTGCCCAAATAGAGCTGAGTTTTTTTTAATTTATGGTGAAAAAAATTTTATTTAGATTTAGCCAGCTGGACTCAGTTTAGATGATCCCAATTTTGTTGGCAGCATCCAAAGCATCATAGTCGGGAGCCATTCAAACATATGCCTTCTTCTCTCCATCAGGCCTGATCAGGGTGTTGACCTTGGCCACATCAGTGTCATAGAGCTTCTTCATAGCCTGTTTGATCTGGTGCTTGTTGGCCTTGACATTCACAATGAACACAAATGTGGTGTTGTCTTCTGTTTTCTTCATGGCTGACTCAGTAGTCAGGGGAGCTTGATGATGGCATAGTGATCAAGCTTGTTTCTCCTGGGGGTACTCTTTCGAGGATATTTGGGCTGCCTTCGGAGACCCAGAGTCTTCCGTGGGTTGTTGGAACATAGGTACATACTGATGGATCTTTTTTTGGTGACTGTGGATGCCTTTCACCACCGCTTTCTTGGCCTTCAAAGCCTTTGCTTTGGTTTCAGCTTTGGGAAGAACAGGGGCTTCCTTCTTAGCTTTCAGCACCATCTTCATAAAAGGGTGGAGCTGATTTTTATTTTGTTGTTTTTTTAGGAGAAACTTTTAAAAAAATTATAGAGAGCGAGCGAGCAGAGGGAAGAGAGAGTCTCAAGCAGACTCCATGCTGAGTGTGCAGCTCACCACACTGAGATCATGACCTGAGCTAAAACCAAGAGTTGGATGCTTAACCCAGTGAGCCACCCAGGCACCCCTAGAGATTATTTTTAAATAACATCAGTCATATGACTGATCCAGAAGTCATTTATTTAGCAGCTTCACTCAGAACCGACATCTTCAGTCACTTAGTGTTAAGTGTTAAGTGTTGGCACTTCATAAGTACTCAACAGAAGTCTTTCCATTGAACAAATGAATGAATGGAACCATATTCTGTAAGGATTTTTTGATACAATAAGCAGTAGGGAGCCCTTGAATCAATTACAGTATGACAGTATAATAGTCACTATAGCTATTTATTATTACAGTTTGAGTTAAATAGAATCCCAGGCTCCACTTAATATATACTACATATGGAACCCTAGGCAAGTTATTTAACCTTTAAAAGCCACAGTTTTCTTAGCTGAAAAATGGGTTAGTGACAATACCTTTCTCATATTGTCGTTAGGAGAATTAAATAAGGTAATCATGTAAAAGTATTTGGCCCAAAACCCTGATTGGTAGTAAATGTTTAATTATGTTAACTGCCGTCATTATTATCATTACCACCATTCTGTAGATACATAAACAATGTGGATATAGGACATAAAGATGAGTGATCTGATCCCCAGAGAGACTGAAACTTGCTTTCTTTTAACTTGTGACAAAAATGAGCTTTTTAGTTGTTTGTTATGTTCACTGATTGGCTGCAGAGAGAGAAGGGAGGAATATGAAGCTTGTGTTTTTGAGTCAGCTGTAGGACTTCGTAATGGCCATCTTTCTGTAAACTGCTGAGGCAGTGATGCCCTATTTCCCCTAAAAATCTGTTTATATCAGAGACCTTGTCTTTTTAACAGTTTAAAAAATACTGTATCAATATTACTAACACAATGTAACAAAGCCAGTTTCACTCTTAGTGCACTTCTGTAAAGCTTATTGTAGGGAAGAGTGGTCAAGGGAGTTTTTGAGAGGCTGTTATTCTAGTATATGTGCTGCCGAAGCGAGCACGAGAGGCTGTTACTCTAAAATGTATAAATGATTCACCACAACTATCAAAAGACATTATTACCTCTCCTCCTCTTCCTCTTCTTCTTCCTCTTCCTCCTCCTCTTCTTCTAACCAGAACATTTATTTTGTAACTAATTGTTGAAATCTTTTTTTTTTTTTTTAAGATTTTATTTATTTAACAGACAGAGATCACAAGTAGGCAGAGAGGCAGGCAGAGAGAGAGAGGAGGAAGCAGGCTCCCTGCTGAGCAGAGAGCCTGATTCGGGACTCGATCCCAGGACCCTGGGATCATGATCTGAGCCAAAGGCAGAGGCTTTAACCCACTGAGCCACCCAGGCGCCCTATAATTGTTGAAATCTTTAAGATAAACTGGATGCTGCAGCAGCTGCCATCTTGGGTTTAGGTGTTGTTCCTTCACAGATCTGTGCCTGAATCTTTGGTCTGTAATTTTTAGGTACAGTATTCAACCAGTCCCAGTGGGATTTCATCACTTAACCTTGGTGCTCCAGTATTACTTAATCTTCCACTTGGCTAAGATAGCCACATTTGCCACAGCTTGACTTCCAAAGGTGGTAAGCCTAGAGCCATGGCTGGGGCACAACATGGGTATCTTACTGCTATACTTTCCAAATGATGAAATCTCCTTCCTCAGCTCTTTTTTTGTGGCTGAGACCAAAGAGCACCATTCTTAAAATTCTAATGCTAGTTTATAGTTATTTCCAAACCCTCCTTTATCTTTGGTTTTTATTTTTGTCGGTTGGTTTTTTGTTTGTTTGTTTGTTTTATTTGATAGAGAGTGAGCTTGCATAGTGGGGAGGGGCTAAGGGAGAGGATATAAGAATCCAAGCTGACTCCACATTGAGCACAGAGCCTGATGCAGGGCTTAATCTCAGGACTCTGAGATCACAAACCTGGGCTGAATCAAAAGCCTGAGGCCTAAGCTTAGACTGCATCACCCAGGCACCCCAAGATTTTATCTCTGGGTTTTTTTTGTTGTTGTTTGTTTGGTTTTTTTAATATTTTATTTATTTATTTGACAGAGAGAGTGAGAGAGATCACAGGTAGGCAGAGAGGCAGGCAGAGAGAGAGGGGGGAAGCAGGCTCCCTGCTGAGCAGAGAGCCCTGCGCGGGGCTCGATCCCAGGACCCTGAGATTATGACCTGAGCCGAAGACAGAGGCTTAACCCACTAAGCCACCCAGGCGCCCCTCTCTGGTTTTTTACCAACTTCCCTGTTTGTTGTTGTCACTGAGATCCTTTAACTTGTGCTAAA
The DNA here is from genome assembly GCF_020171115.1 of Neogale vison. Classification (NCBI taxonomy): domain Eukaryota; kingdom Metazoa; phylum Chordata; class Mammalia; order Carnivora; family Mustelidae; genus Neogale; species Neogale vison. The sequence goes on from NC_058091.1 coordinate 213,369,462, forward strand.
GAAGTATCTTAGGGAGTCTTATGTATATACATATGCTTTAACTCAGAGTTTGTCTATAAAGGTTATCAGAACAAGTAGGCATCTACTTTTTTTTTTTTTTTTTTTTTAAGGCATCTACTTTTCAACTGCATCCCTCAGGTTCTGAACAGTACAAAATATCCTGCTTTTAATACAGCATCCATTGCCTGAAAAATATCTGTCCTCTGTTTTTGGAAAACCTGTAAGTCTGCTGAAATGTATTTCCACCTAGATAACTGGTACAGCATTATAATTTTGATCTCCAGACCTAGAATGTTAAATTGTAAGGATTCTGCATTATGTCACGATATACAAAGATTTTCTTAAGACCATACGGGGTTGTTTTGTCTTTGTCACCTTTTTGGGGACCAGAGGGATGGTGTCTAACACATTGTTTTTCACAAAGTAGGCATTTAATACATACTTATCAGATGAGTCAAGGAATGGAGGAAACTAGAGAAGAGGTCAGTTATATGTGGGGGAACAGCTCAAGAATCTGGAAAAGGTTTGCTTTATAACCATAAGAGATGGAGAAAGTTGATGAATACTCTAGTTAAACTTTAAGAGCAACAACAAATTGCCTCCTTCAAAGACTTGTCAGGATAGTACTTTTATTAGAGAAACAAGATCAGAAAATTATTTATTTATTTAGATTTTATTTATTTATTTGAGAGAGAGAGAGAGTATGAGGGGGAGAGGGTCAGAGCGAGAAGCAGACTCCCTGCTGAGCAGGTATCCTGTTGCGGGACTTGATCTCGGGACTCTGGAATCATGACCAGAGCTAAAGGCTCAGCTTAGCCAACTGAACCACCCAGGCACCCTAGAAAATGATTTGTATCAAGGATTTGTTTACAGCATTTTTAAGCTATGTTGGAGACTATTACAGAAGAATTTTTAATTATTAAAGTTCAATCAAGAAAGGTTTTGTAGTGTACTTAGAACTAACCAGAACACTGTCTCTCTTTGATCTTTTTTTTTTTTTAAGTTTTTATTTATTTATTTGACAGAGAGAGAACACAAGTAGGCAGAGAGGCAGACAGAGGGGTGGGGGACCAGAACCCCGAGATCATGACCTGAGCTGAAGGCAGAGCCTTAACCCACTGAGCCACCTAGGTGCCCCTCTCTCTTTGATTTTAATAGTGGTAGGTGTGTGTCTATATGTGTTACTGTCCATTAAGTTACTTACAAAAATAGGCTCACCCATTCCAGGGGTTTTTTTTAAATCAAAGAAAAATAGGGTTATAGGTAAATTGAAATCTTATTATAAGCAGTAGGTAGTATTCTAGAGAATCTATCAAAGTTTTGGGTTCCGTCCTTAAGGAATCTGTGTTGTTAAGTTATGCGGTGTACATGTATCTGAATATTTATTCTTAGAATTTCCAAGTATCCCTTTATATAAATCCCTGGTCTCTAGCTTTATCCTGAACTTTAGACTCATTTTAAAGTATTGAATGAATGCTCTTATTTTAATTTTCACTTAATCTGTTTTCATTCCATCTGATTTCACTCCATCTAACACCAAACTAATTACCTTCTCAAATCTGATCCTCTTCATCTGTTTCTCTTATGCAGAAAAATAATTATTTTTTTAAAAAAACCTCATTTTTTTCTTTTTCCTTTTTTTAAAGATTTCATTCATTTATTCGACAGAGAGTATAAGCAGGAGGAGCATCAGAGGGAAAGGGAGAAGTAGGCTCCCCACTGAGCAGGGGGCCTAATGCTGGACTCCATCCCAGGACCCTGGGACCCAGGACCAACTGAGCCACCCAGGCACCCTGAACAATAATTATTTTATGTATAAAAAAAAAAATCTGGAGAAAACACAATAAACCTGAAACAAAACACTATAGGTACATTCGAATGCCCCTTTCTAAGTCAGTTCCTCTCCCTCTCTACCTGATTTTTATTCTGAATTTGACTGTATCATTTCCATGCATATTTTAAACTAAATTTATATTGGAGATACATAAGCCATATTATAGTATGTTCTGTGAACATTATATACCAAAATATATCTGGAAGGATACCCCGGAAACTAATCATATGGGTTGTCTCTTGGGAGGAAAGCTGTATAGCTGGAGGGAGGACAAGAATGGGAGAAAATTCTTGTAATTTTAAATCATGTGTTACCTATCAAAATATAAATGAAGAAATTTTACATTGTGAATAGTATAACTATTCATAAATTTATAAATATTCATACCTACTAAATATTCCTATTTAACTCTAGGAATCTTTTATTACTTTCCATGCACATTAATGTTAAACAGTGAGACTCATGTTGAAACATGTAGCTCTAATTCATTGTCTTATGTCAGTGTGCTAGTGGTTTTTTCATTATCAAGTTGATGAACATTTAGGTTTTTTGTGCATAATGTTACTGTTTTTGAGACTTAATGTTGGAATATTAGCTCTAATTCATTCTTTTGCACTAGTGGTTTTTCTTTTTCATTTTAGGCTTGATGGATATTTAGGTTTCTTTTCCACTCATTTTTCACTTTTATGAATAATGCTATCATGTGCTATGTTAATTATAGCTCTTAGTGCACATATATAACAGTGTAAGGCAGACTTTCCCAAGGATTGTGGGCCCTGAGTGGATTATAGGTGTCTGGAGATACAGCTTTCCTTTAACCTTCAGGATGGCCAGGTGTGGCAAGAACGGCCTTGGGATAAATACGGGGGAAGAGTCTTTCACACTGAAGAAACAGTAAATACATAGGCTTGAAAAAGGGAGCAAGTGTGACTCGTTTGAGGAATAGCAACCAAGTAAGACAGAAGAGGAGACAGGTAGGAGACACACCAAAAAGTAGGAGGGAGAGGGTACAGTTCTTACGGTGTCTAATTTGTAAGGATTTGGGCTTGAGGCTCACATCAGATGATAATCACCTTAGTAGAAGTTTCCCTGGATGTTTCTGAAGTTTGTGTTTCCCTGTCTGTGTTCTTAAAGAACTTTGTAGCTTTTAGTAAGATAGTACTAAAAATACATTATCTGTTGAATTCACTAGACTAGTGGTTTCCAAAGTATGGTCTAGGAGTCCCATGGAGTCCCTGACACACTTTCAGTGTGTCTACAAGGTGAAAGTTATTTTCATAGTAATACTGAGACATTATTTGCCTTTTTCACTTTTATTTGCTCACAGTTTTACAGTACGGTTTTCCAAAGGCTATATGGTATGTGATAGTGGGACAGATTGAATGCAGAAGATGTGAAAATCTAGATGCTTCTATTAGTACAGAAATTTTAAAAATTTGCAAAAATGCAAAACATTTGTTAAGTGAAGTAAATACATTTTTTAAATTTTTAAAACTTAAAAAAATTGCTACTTTTTATTTCTAATATAATAAGTATTATAGATATGATACATATAAATAAAAACTCCTTGGGGTCTTGTGATAGTGTGATTTATAAAAATAAATATATGTTTGGTCTCCCTTTCCATTCCAGACACAGAGCTCCTAAAACTCTTGGAATTTCCTAAATGAAGAGAGCAATAAAGATCTTTCTTTGTATTAAGATGATTTTTGGAAAGCCCCTAGGTAACTAAATGAAGGTTGGGGTTGTTGCCAGGGAACCACCTCTTATTACAGGGTTAGAACTTCTAGTCCCATCCCCTGACCTCTGGGAGGAGGAAAGGGGCTAGATGTGTAATTAGTCACCAGTGGCTGGTGAGTTCATCTTGTTTTTTTATTTTATATAATTTTATCATTTGTATATTGGTAAGGAGTTCTGTTGTTTAGTTATTTTTTAATTTTATGTTATGTTGAGAAGATTGTCCATATTTTTACATTTATATGTAATACATTTGTTTTGACTGTTGTATATTATTTCATTGTCTGATTCTATCACAGTTTATTTATTCATTCTTCTATTATTGGGCATTTGGATTGTTCCCATTACTGTGTTTCTAGGGGCATTCTAGTTCATGTCTTTGGTAATGATATATAAGAGCTTTTCTAGGATATCTTTCCAGAAATGGAATTGTTAGGTGACAGGTATATGAATGTTTTTCTTTGTAAAATCATGCCAAACTGTTTTCCAAAGCAGTTATACCATTTTACCTTCTCAGCTGCATTATATGAGAGTTCCTTTTGTTGATCCACATCCTCTCCAAAGCTTGGTAGGCCTTAGTTTTATTCTAATACTGTTTTTATTTTTCAATTTATAGAAAAATTAAACTTTTGATTATTTTTTCAACAAGCATCTCCACAGATAGAATAAAGGAGGTACAAAGCTTCAGCCCCCAACCACATGACCCCTTTCTTCCTTGTGTAGAATAATGTATATGCCTCTGGCAACCCAGGGTTTTTTAACCTGGTAGAAAGGAGAGGTTCTTTTGAAAGATCCTTTGGAAAGTTGTCCATTTCCAGGACACTGCATTCACTGTTGAATGCCTGCAGAGTGAGGGGAAGCTTGCAGGTGAATCCTGAAAACCCACTTGATACTGGGTTGAGCAGGAGCCAAGGCTAAAGATGGCCAACAATATTACCTTCTAAATGACATGTTACTGTGTTAATTCTTTTGGTTTTTTCCCACTTTTATTGAGATATATCTTACATATAACATTGTTTTAGTCCAAGGTGCACAACATAATTATTTGATATATATATGTGTGTGTATAGCAAAATGACTACCACAGTAAGTTTAGTTAACATCAGTCACCTCACATAATTTTTAAGATTACTCTTTTAGCAACTGTCGATATATAATACAGTACTTTGATGGTAACTGTATGTCACATCCTGTACATTACATCCCCAGAACTTATTTATAAATGGGAGTTTTTACCTTTTGCTACCTTTACCTGTTACTCCCCACCCTTATTTCTGGCAACCACCAGTTTGTTCTCTGTTTCTGTGAATTTGGTTTTTTTAGATTCCACATAAAAGTGAAATCATACAACATTTTCCCTTTCTCTGGCTTATTTCATGGAGCATGATGCCATCAGTGTCCATTCATGTATTGCAAGTGGCAGGATTTCCTTCCTTTTTAATTAACATATGATATATTATTTGCCCCAGGGGTACAGGTGTGTGAATCATCAGCTTACACATTAAGGATTTCCTTTTTGTTGTGGTTGAATAATACTTCATTTTATATGTGTATATATAATTGACTCTTGAATAGTGTGGGGGTTGGGACACTGTGCAGTTGAAAATCCACTTACATTTTTTATTCCTCCAAAACTTCACTAATAGCCTACTATTGACCAGAAACCTTACTGATAACATAAACAGTTAACACATATATTGTATATGTATTATGTACTGTATTCTTATAATAACATAGGCTAGAGAAAAGAAAATGTTACTTAAGAAGTCATAAGGAGGGGTGCCTGGGTGGCTTAGTGGGTTAAAGCCTCTGCCCTCAGCTTGGGTCATGATCCCAGGATTCTGGGGTCAAGCCCCGCATCGGGCTCTCTGCTCAGTGGGGAGCTTGCTTCCCCCCTCTCTCTCTGCCTGCCTCTCTGCCTACTTGCAATCTGTCTGTCAAATAAATAAATAAAATCTTAAAAAAAAAAAAAAAGTCATAAGGAAGGGGCACCTGGGTGGCTCAGTGAGTTAAGCCTCTGCCTTCTGCTCAGGTCATAATCCCAGTGTCCTGGGATTGAGCCCCACCCGCATCAGGCTCCCTGCTCAGTGGCTTCTCCCTCTCCCTCTGCTGCTCTGCCTTTTGTCTCTCTCTCTCTGTCAAATAAACAAATAAAATCTTAAAAAAAAATCATAAGAGAAAGTACATTTACAGTACTATACTATATTCAAAAAAATATATGAGTATGTTTTATGTGAACATATGAGTGAACCCATGCAGTTCAAACCTTTGTATTTCAAGGGCAACTTGTATACAGCACATTTTCTTTATTTCTTCACCTGTCACTGGACATTTCGGCTGTTTCCATGTCTTGGTTATTGTAAATAATGTTGCAGTGAATATGGGAGTACAGATACCTTTTTGAGATAGTGATATCTGTTCATTCTGATGTATGATACCTTAAGTTCTTAAGTTTGGCACGCACTTCTAGAGAAGGATTTTAATTTATTCTTGATAATGTTTAATTGTTAACCTATTCCATAAGTTTTATAATTGTTATTATCATAGGTTTAAAAATCTAGCAGACGTACATACCCTTAATCTTTACCACTTGTCCCCCCAACCAAAAGCAAGGTGTTTATTTCCACTCATTTATATTCATTTATATTTTCCTTTACATATTCTATTTAGGTCTCAAAATAGATACTTTTTAAAAAATTTATATTACTCTTTTAAACTGTCATGGCATTTCTAGTATTAGATTAAATAAAAGTCTCAGGAGCCAACTTTGGCTTTTGTTCATAAAAAGAATAATTAATGATTTTCTGTCTTTTAAATGGGCAGTATTATAGATAATACTTTGTGATGACTCTGAATCTGCATTTCATACATTTTGTTGTGAACACTGTGGCTACTTTTTTTTTTTTTTCTGGTCTTGATATCTGCCTGTATTTTCATGGCAGTATCCATCATCCTTACCTATGTACATACAGCCCATGTTGTTTGAGGAAATGGCTCCATCTGTATATGTTTTAGCCTATCAGATTCCATTTCCTGGTGACAGAAATTGATTCTAGGTGGATAGGTGATTTAGGCTCATTTAAACAAGGTACATTTCAGAACTCTTGCTTAGAATTCTGGCTCAAAGTACTCTGTGACTGGCAGCCTTCCTTTAGCACTTAGGGAGTCTGGCTTTGGGATGAAATTTGTATTATAGATGGCAGAATGATGTACAAAGGAAAATTTCTTGGTGCTGTTAACTGCTGAATCAGACAACCTTGAAGTGTATCTCCCTTGGATTTTAGTTACACAAACCATCAAATTCCTGTATTGTTTCAGTTCCTTAAATTGAAATCATGTTACTTGCAACTGAGTAATAATTGAGATCCTTACTCTGATTTCTAATTTATGTATAGCTGTTTATAAGGAGAAATTTCCTTTACTAAACTGGCTAGAGACTGCTTTCTCTTCTTTGTCTGCCCCCCCCCCACCATTTATTTACTTATTTTTCTCTGTTTTTGTTTTTGCGGGGGTTTTTTATCTTGCTTTTTGTAAATTCTGTTGTTGCTTTAGGCTCAACTTTGTTCCCTGTTTCCCTCTATTTCAGTGTCCTATTGAGGTCTTTCCCTTTGTATAAGAAGTAGGGAAGAATATTCTCTTCCTTCAACCCTCCCCTTTACCTCCCAGCTGTTTTTGTCCAGTTCACTGCTATTTAGCTGGGAATGGAAGAGAGAAGAGGAAGAAGAGGAAATGTCAGATTGGCAAGATATCTTGCCTTGAAATCCCAGCAACCCTTTTTTTTTTCCCCCAATTTATTTATTTTCAGAAACAGTATTCATTATTTTTTCACCACACCCAGTGCTCCATGCAAGCTGTGCCCTCTATAATCCCAGCAACCCTTTGTTCTCACAGGCTCTGCCCTTAACTTCTGTTCCAGTTGCTTATCCTACCTCCTAGGTGATAAGAGAGTCACCGCTTCTGTGGCAAGGATTTTAATAATGTAATAATGTAATGATGTAATAATTATTAATTATAATTAATAACATTTAATATAAATAATATTTGTGTATATTATTAATATAAATAAAATTAGTAAAGATAATTAGTAATAATAATGTAATGTAATAATGAGTTAGGAGGCATTCTTGGCATCCAAGTTGAAATTCTGATTTTTTTTTTTCTTGTTAGAAGCATAGTTATGCATGGTATACATAGTATTCTGTCAAAAGTATTTTATGCACACTGAATACTGAAGTACAGTTAACTGGGCTTTTGTGGGACAACTTCTAAAACTCAATACCAAGTATAGCATTTTTTCCTGTGAAAAGCATGTCTGCTGAAATCTCCAGAAATCTGATTGTAGTAAACATCTTCGCAGTATAACTGTGTCCCTAATTGGAAAATGTTTGAATTACACTGTTTGATAACTTAGTTTCATGTTTACTTTAATTTGTTTTCTGTCTCTTGCTTTTATATATATAGTCAGCCATTTATGTGTCTCTTACTACTCTGGCTTCTAATAACTTCTCTTCTGTCACTCTTCCTTTTGCTACTGCTAATCTATTTTAGGGGAACTCAGACTGTTTCTACTGATTTCGAGATATGATGTGAAAATACAGATTGTCAAAAGTCTGTTGTCTAATTATTGCTTTACTTGGACTAGACTTTATTTCTCTAGCTACCATAATATTGTACATTATTCTCCACCTGGATACAAGCTCCGTACACAGGGATACATTCTCGAAAGGCCTAGCACAAAAATTGGGACAATTTTGATAAATACTATAAAATGAACAAATTACTTAACTCTCTGTGACATTTTAAGTTTCTTGAGAACAGAAAAGTGTCTTATTCTTCATCTCCCTTTAATATATTTAAAAACAGTTTAGAACAGTTTTTTGAACAATTTTCAGAACAGACATGGTGCAAAACTCCAGAGGTATAAAAAGATAACGCAGTGAAACATGAGTCTGTTGCCCCCTGTGCACTAGCCACCCAGATTTGCCCTCTTGGAGCCAACTTCATTACTCTTTTTTGTGTGTATGTATATCCTTTTAGAGATATTTTGTGCATGCACAAGTATTTACATTTATGTCTTTAAAAACAAAAACAAGGGGCATCTGGATCACTTAGTCGGTTCAGTATTTGCTTTTGGTTCAGGTCATGATCCCAGGGTCCTGGGATTGAGCCCCACATCGGGCTCTGTGCTAAGCAGGGAGTCTGCTTCTCCCTCTCTCTGCTCATGCCCTCCTTCTCTGTCTCAAGTAAATAAAAATATTTTAAAAACCTTAAAAATAAAAACAAATAATAGTATACTTTGTAGACATTGTTGTGCACATTTCTTTTTTTTTTCCTTTTTTTTTTTTTCACTTTCCTATTAGAACATATAGAGCAGCCTTGATTCCTTTTAATGGGTGTATTCTTCCGTATGGACATACCATCTTTTTTAAATCCCCCAAATATAAAATGATGGGCCTTTATATTGTTTCCGCTGTTTTACTGGTTTGAAAGGTACTGCAGTGAATTTCTTGTGTGTGTGTGTGTGTGTGTGTGTGGTTTTATAAATTGCAGGTGTATCTGTCAGATAAATTCCTGCAAGAGGAATTGCTGAAGTAGGGAAGCAGAAACTTTCTTTTCTCTGCCTTCCTAAATATTCTGGCTGGGGCCCTTTAAACTGATGCAAGACAGAATAAGAGAAAACAAATAGAAGTTTATTAATATGCAAATACAGGGGAAGAATATTTAGTAATGAGTAATTTAGGGGGGTGGTGGTTAGAACTTGACCTTAGCACCTTAACAAAAGAACAATTAATTTGTAAAGTTGTGGTAAGACAAAGGAAAAGAACTTTGAGTTTCCAGCAAAATGTAAGAAGGTGAATATTTATGGAGAACTAACTAATGGAAGTTAATGGCTGATCAGTTAAGTTTGTTATGTAGATTCCTCTTGTCCCTTCTCTGGAGTTGTCTCTGGTGGTTAACTCTCCTCAGGTTGAAGGGGTGGGGAGACACAAATTATGTCTTGCTTTTAGGTAAATGGGGAAGGCTCCTTAGAACTGCTTTTTCTCACTTGAGTTCAGTTCAAAATCATCCACATGCCAAAGTGGCGTTTTTTGGGGGGGCATATCTTCTGTGCTTCCCTGGCTCCCTTTGTATTTTAAATTTTGAGAGATATTGGCAAGTTAGTCTCTAAAGAGTTTTATCTATTTATAATTGCACTAATAACTTAATACATTATCTTGTTAACATGGAAGGAGGAATAAAACTGTATGAGTTGGAATGCCCAGATATGTTTAGTTGTTTTGTTTTTTTATTTTGGAAAGTACTTTCTACATTGTTGAAAATGACAAAAATAGATGTGGCATGTAGGTATGCTAAGCAATTTAAATTCATTTCATTTCTAAATATAGCCCTAAAAGAATATCTTTCCTTTTGAAACACTAAGTTGTACAGCTGATAAAGTACTCCTTAAAGATTCTCTCCTGTCTTTATCCCTGTTGTCCTCCCTTTTCTGCCCCATTTTGGCCCCCTCACAAAAACAGACAAGAGAAATAGATGATTTGTTCAGGATTACCTAACTAATTATCAGAAGAGCCAGAGCTGGAAAACTTTCTGGAATTGCTACATTACACTCTAAGTAGAATGACTTTTCTATTCTGCACTGTTAAAAAATAGTTTTGAGTTAGATTTTATTCAAAGTTTGGTCCTTGAAAGTAGGTTCAATAAACTTTAACCATAAGATACTTTTCAGTTTTAACATTTGAATTTCAGTTTTTAAACAATAAATTTGTGATATCCAAAGACTTTATTGTTTATACTAGAACTAAGTTTTGTTTAATAAACAGGCCAGCTTTACTTTGTGAACATTCATTTTATATTCAGTTCTACACAAGTGATCTTACTCAAGAAAGCACATGAATTGCTTTGGTTTCTGAGAATATTCATCTTGATTTCTCCCCACTGGAGAAATTTTGGAGAATATGTTCATATTGTTGAAAATCTTAAGATGGATAAAGATTAGGTATACAGATGTGCTGAACAGTTTAAATCTAGAAGAAAGTCCTAAAAGGAGAAAACATTTTTCAAATATACGTGTAAAAATTGGAAAATTTAAAATCTAAAGAAAAATAGAAATCTAAGCTTTATGTTTCAGACACTCTTGCCAAAGACTCTTTCTAGCCTAACAGACTAAGAAGAAGCAGAAAGAAACTTTAAAAGACCAATACCACCTTGCTAGCACATTGCTAATAAGGACTAATAGGTACTTAAACTGATGAAAGTGATTCAGACAACAGTATATTAACCCCCTACTGTGCCATGTTTTAAGCTGTTAATAGACATTAGCCTTTTAAAGAAAGACTAACACTTTATATTCGTTTTCTAAGCTTTTGATACATTAGTGAACTGTTAAAGCCACTTGGTATATTTGATTCTTACAACTCAGTGCATTTTCCAGAATACTTTTGAGAAAAGGCAATTGCTCTCAAAGTTTAGATTTCATATAGTCTTTGATTTCTTAATATAAAGAAATAACTTTATATTATATTTTGATTACTATAACTTTTTTGTAGAAGTTTTATGGGAGGAATAAATAATAATATATATTTTTCATTGACACTAATAAATATGGGAAATGTTCATTCTTAGGTTTGGTGTTTTTAAAAAAATTTTTTATAATTTACATATTAAGGCCAGATTTTTTTCAGAAAATTTCCAATAGTATTATGTCAGTGAAATTATTACATATTATATCTATATAATTAAATATAAATAATATATATTGTATATTATATATAAATATATAATATATAAAATGTTCATAATTTTATATATAATTTATAATATGTATGTTATATATAATAATTTTTATATAATTGGTTGTTTTCCATTAACATGTGTAATTAAAGATGTGGCCTCTAGATAATAGGTATGTATATATGAGAAGGGAGGATTTGAAAAGTGTAATTTCTTTTAAAAATGTTGTGAATAAACTTTAATGTTGGCTTCTTACAAATCAGTAGTAACTTAAATTTGTTTGCTTGCATTGCTTTTAAAGCAGTTCTTTAGAGATTAATACACAGTTTTTGGATGTTTTATGTTTTGTGTTTCATAGTAATTTCAGCTGGAAAGCTCATAGAGATTTGATGTTGTAGAACAGTTTTGTTTTGAAGAAACTGATTGCATGATGTAAGTAAATGTTGAATATATTGACTGGAGCAGGGGCTTTGATAATTAAAGTAAAAACAGAAGCAGAGTGCCTAATTTTTCCAGGTGGTACATTTTTTATGACTACAGAAATGAATGAGACATATATGCAAAGTGCATTTCTATTATATCTCATGCCTCTTCAAAACCAGGGGGAGGGGAATGGAATAAAATATTTAACTGAGGATGCCTTATATAATTTGTGAAGTTATCATGACTACCAAGTTAATACCTGAAGAACAGGTTTAGGTCTAAGAATTGAGTTTATTATTGAAGGTAATATTGAGGCATGGTAGCTTTTTTTTGCTGGCATTCGTCTTTTGATTAAGATCAGGTTATACCAGTCAATCTCCCTTATCCTGGAATAGATATTTTATACGAAGTTGAAATAAGGACACCTGGATGGCTCAGTCGGTTAAGTATCTGACTGTTGATGTCAGCTCAAGTCAGGATCTCAGGGTTGTGAGTTGGAGCCCCGAGTCAGGTTCTGTGCTGGGCATAGAATCTGCTTAAGATTCTCTCTTTCCCTCTCACTCTGTCCCCAATCCTCTCTCTAAAAAATAAATTAATTAAGATAAATTCATTTTTCCATATTAGTATCAAATTCACCAATTTAATGTCCCACTCAGCTGGCGTGTTGTTTTCATATATTAGAAATAATAGAAACTGAACAGGTCTTGAATGGCAAGTTTGAGATGGTTCTAAAGGCTGAAATTCCCTGTTTGAGAATGAAATGGACAAAAACTGTTCATTCTTCATATGCAGTTTTACTATCGTTGGAGCAGCTATTACCAGTAAATTTGTAAAAGCAAGTAATATTTACTATCAGTTCTTTTTAAAGAATTTTTATTTATTTGACAAAAAGAGAGAGTGCACAAGCAGGGTGAGCCGCAGAGGGAGAAGCAGGCTTCCTGCGGAGCAGGGAGCCCTGTATGGGGCTCAATCCCAGGACCCTGGGATCATGACCTGAACTGAAGACACACACTTAACCAACTGAGCCTACCAGGCACCCCATTTACTGGCATTCTTTCATACATGAGGACAAAAGAAGGAACCAAATAGTGACATTGAGATTGGATGTCGGACAGTTGTCAGACTCAGTCACCAATATGGTGACTTATCCTGAAAACCATCTTCACAGCAAAAACCTTTAGAATTGTATTTCAGCAAAACTAAAACTATATTATATGAACATTTTGGGGTAGTTACTTACTTAGAACATTTTGGGGTAGTTACTGAGTTAAGTCCTCTAATGTTAAGTCCCCAAACATCTTCTGTATTCTCTTGGAGACCATTGACATATAAAGAAAAATTATTGAGGGCCTTTTACAAAAATAACTTGGGTTTTTCTTTTCTTCAGAATGTAAAATACTGAACTTACCTAATTTTTAATTAGAGATATTAAAAATATGAAACATTGTTCAGTAAGAATAAGTATTAAGAATTTTCTGCACTTTCTTTTACGGACATTAAGGTAGAGAGAAGAAGGGGAGGAATGAGTGAGAGACATGTTGCAGGTAGATACATAACATAATAGAAAGGGAGGTAAGGGATAGAACATAAGTAAGGGATAGTAATCTTCCTTGCTTTTACTTGCTTTGGGTGATGGGCCTCAGGTAACATTAAAGGGCTAAGCTCCTTAAGAGTGCCAAAACTGCTTTATTCTCTTTGCAGTTTCCAGAAGAAGCCTTTCATAGCCAAATGACTGGTGGATGAATCCGTACTCACAGTTTTTCAAATATTTGAATTCTTAATTGTTTAGAGTCCTTTGATTGATATAACTAGAGTGACCTCTCAAGGTAGAAAGTATTTGCTTCCTGAACTATATCAGCAGCAACCTGAATGGTAGATGAAATTGAGCCAAGGGCCACATCTAGGCCCAAGCCAATTTCCCTACTCTATTTTGGGGCTTGGTAAACATATCCATTTTTGAATATAAAGTCTCTCCTCAGACCTTATTTAAATGTGCAGCTTCCTTTGACTATAACATTCCATAGTATACTGCTCTGAATAATACTGACCAGTCGTTCCTTTCTATGTTTCTTCTTGATCCTTACTTCTTTCCTGAAGTCTTCCCTGGCTAATGGGGGAATCACATGCTCTTTGTGTGTGTCCCACATACCATCAAACCTGTAGACTTAACTGCAGTTTGCACTCTTACTTCCCTTATTCTTTCCTCTTAAAATCAAAGATCTGAACCTCTTGTCTAAAGCCAATATTCTACCTGTGCTTTGCATCCCAACTCCTTGCCTTGTGCTTTTGTTTCTTCTCTTTTCTGGCCTTTGATCTCTTTACCAGTATTCAAGCATGCTGAAGTCAGCAACATCTTAAACATTTATTTATGTATTGGGGGGGGTAGCGAGGGAGAGTGCGGGCAAAAGAGCATGTAAGTAGGGAGAAGGGCAGAGGGAGAGGCTCTTCAAGCAGACTCCCTGCTGAGCTCAAGGGAGTCACAGGGCTTGATCTCACCAACCCTTGAAATCATGACCTGTGCAGGAATCAAGAGGTGGAAGCTTAACGACTGAGCCACCCAAGTGCCCTTGAAGTCACTAACATCTTAAAAATATCAACAGTATAAACCTTTATCTCATTTCCCTCCCTAGGATCCAGACTTGTCAAAAGCCATGTCTGTATTCACAGGTTCCACATTCCCAACTCCCAGTCAATTCTTTTTTTTCCCTAAGATGTTATTTATTTATTTATCAGAGAGAACGAGCTCAAGCAGACAGAGGAAGAAGCAGGCTCCCTGCTGAGCAAGGAGCCCAGTGTGGGCAGAGCCATGTGGGCTGACCTGTGGCTCAAGACCTGAGCTGAAAGGCAGACACCTCACTGACTGAGCCACCCAGGCATTCCCTTCCCAGTCAGTTAGTTCTTAACCTGTTGTAATCTTTCCTTACTAAGAGAAGTGAAACAAAGGTTACCCATTGTATATAATACCCATTGTATATAATAGTCTATCTTGATTTATTAGCAGCAGTTGACAGAATTGTTCTCCCCTTTCTTAAAAGATTTTAATCCAATTTTTTTCTTTCTTTCTTTTTTCTTTTTGCTACAGTGATTCTGGAGTCCTTTGGTTTTCCTTCTATTCTCCTATCCCCTCCTCAGGCCTACTTTTGCTTTCTTCTTTGTTATTTATGCAACAGATTGAGCCACTAATATATGACAGATATTGTCTGAGTGATAGGGGTATAGTGGTGAATAAAACAGCTATAAAAGGCCTATCACAAGAAAAAATTGTAACTTATGTATGGTGTTGGATAACTAGACTTATTGTGGTGATCATTTTGCAGTATATAAAAATACGGAATCTTGATGTTGTAACCCTGAAACTAATGTATGTCAATTACACCTCAATTAAAAAAAAATGTAGTTCTTTCAGTGATGTAGCTTACCCTCTCTTAAATGTTTTCAGGGGTCTACGTGAGTCTCTTTCCCCTCTCACTTTGTGAACACTACAGTGAGCAGCTTCATCCATTCCTATGACCTCAGTTGTTTATGACTCCCACATGAAGTACTACTAAAAGGTACTGCAGTAGTTCTGCCCCCAGCCTCTGCCAGTCCATGGTTTCTCGATTTTCAGTCTTAGTTTCCCATAGTCAGCTGTGGTTTGGAACCAGATCCTACTTCTAACATATCATCAGAAGATCAGTAGTAGCCTAATGCTATGTCGCAATGACTACATCAACCTGACTTCATCTCCTCCTGTAAGCATTTTATCATCTCACAACATCACAAGAAGTGACTCCAATACTGTACAAGAGTACAGTCCAATTAGATATTTTGAGAGAGAGACCATATTCACATAACTTTTATTATAGTATATTGTTTTGTTTTATTTTTGTTATTCTCTTGTTGTACCTAATTTATAAATTAAATTTTATCATAGGTATGTATGTTTAGGGAAAAAACGTAGTATACATAGGGCTCTGTAGTACCCACAGCTTCAGGCATCTGGTAAGGGTCTTGCAGCTTATCCCCCATGGATAAGGGGGTACTACTGTAGTTTATATTTTCCCTCTCCCACACTCTTTCTCTTGCATTCCTTATGTCAGGCAGTGGTACTGTCGGCCACACCACTGTCTGCCCAGTTTTACCTTTGGCTTCTCCCTCTCCTTTGTCTTTCCACATCCGTCATGCACCACAGTTTGTAATTTTCAACTTTATCTGCATTTCTATTCCCTCCATAACCACCCTTGAGTAGGCCACCACTGTCTTTCTCTTGGATTACTATCACAGGCTTCCCTTGTTTGCCTGGCCCTAGTCATTCCCCTTACTATTCTCCATATTACAGTCACAGTGGTCTTTTTAAACTAAAATATGATTATGTCACTCTCCAGGTATGACTGTCTAATACATTTAGGAATAATCCAAATTCTTTAGTATGATCTTATAAGATGTTATGCTGCTCCCCCTGCTCTCTTGATTAGCTCTTTCTCTTACTACTCTTCCCCACATTCATGAATATCTTTACTTAATTCTCAAACCAACTTACCATATTGTCTCACTTTAGAATCTTTTGTGTTCTTTTTTAGTACCTAGAATGCTATCTCCCTGCTCCTGTCACCATAACCTTTCCTTCTTCTTTGCTCTGCTAATTCTTAATCATCAAATCCTAACTTGATATCACTTTCTGGGGAAAGCTTTCCTTATTGGTTCTCCCCCAACTCCTCTTTAATTTGTCTCTACTTAAGAGACAAATATTCTCCCCAAATGATTAGTGTATTTTCCTGAAACAGTTGTGGTTATGGAATATGTTTTAGATTTTAAATGTGGCATACTCATTTGGATAACTGGGTGTCTGGTTATAAATTTCTTTATTATTATTATTATTATTATTAGGTTCTAGGGAACATTTTAGTTGCTGATATGTTTCAAAAGTAGAAAAATAAGAGATGGGTGCTATTAGTAGTTAAAGATATTTCTAAGGGAAGAATTAAAGTATCATTTCCTCTTTTTGGTCTTATTAACATTGCAGGTAACTTCAAGCACATACATATATAATTCTGCAAAGGAACATTGCTGGTCGGCCTTTTGGCTTCAATATACTGAAATAATGGTCTCAGTAGTACATTTCCCTGGGCAAGATGAGCAAGGAGGTGAAGTGATCCAACTGAAAATGACTGGCCTTCTCTGCAGAGTATATTTCAAACTTCTTTGATCTAACCCAGATTTAGAAATGTGTTTTATTTTACATCGTGACAGTATACATAACCCTCACACACACACGCCTGAAATAAAAGTTTAACAAAATAGTCCCATTTTTACCACTTATGAAGCACTCTGTTATTTCCATTCCGTTCGGTTTTCTTTCATTGAAACAGTGATTATCACAACCCACTGAATTGATTTGGGGAGTCATGGATTACAACTCTGACTAATAATGGGTTACAACTAGTCTTTTGAGAACACTCCTATGTAGAAGTAGGTGGTGACTAGAACCTGTTTTCAAACTGGCCAGTCAAACAAGCAGAATCACAACCAAGTGGGAGCCCTTGGTATGGGAAGACATGACTGACAGTTACTCGATACCTGCATGATGCAGCATTGGACCACGAAGTGGTCTTACTTTATATTCACTACCTTATTTTAGAGCACTTGGTCTTTCTGCTTTAATGAGGAAACTGAGGCACAAAGAGGTAGGTCACTCACTTAAGACCATATAAATAGCAAAGGTCAAAACTAAGATTTGAACTTAATGCATGTTAGTCTGCCTAACTTCGAAGCCTGTGCTTTGCATCATATCGCTGTGTCTCCAAGTAACATTGCAGTACACATGCTAAACTTGGAAGGGAATTAGTGACATTTAGGTGTCTTCAAAATTTTATAGTGGAAAATAACAATAAAAAGCCCCATTAAATGTGAGTTGAGACAGGCATAAACATTGACAAACAGTTAAATAGTGATAGATTATATTGGCTTTCCAGAGAGCTTAAGTTCTTCATGCCTCTGCTCATCCAAGAGGTAGAGGTAATATCCTTAAGGCTGAGATATATGGGGTTTTCTTGTTGGTAAGGTAAATGAAATGTTGAGAGGCTTTACTACTGCACCAGAGCAGATAATAAGGCAATTAGAACTGTTAAATTGATGAAACACCAGACTGGGATGAATTATGTCATGAATTGCAAAGAAACAAGAAATTTTACAGCAACTTTTGAGACTAAAGATGAAAGATACCTCTGTAAAATGAAGGGAAATTGATAGTTAAACTTAAAGTGCTAGATTTATTGACCTGAAAAACCCAACTAAGCATTTTAGGGCCAGTTTCAGAATATATTTATCAGCTTTGTAAATAAATAGAAAAAAATTGTCAGTTTATGCCGATAGTTTAATTTCTTCTATTAATAAAATGAATTTAGGATGTGTTTCTTCATTTTTTTGAGCTGTAACACACCGTGGAAATCATCTAGTCCCAACCTCCTCATTATACAGATATTGAACCTGAGACCTAGAGAAATTAAGCACCTTCTTAGGATCACATTACAAAGTCAAGAATTAGAACTGGCATCCAGGTCACCTGAGTTCATTGGCTTAACTTTAATTTCACCTGAATAGGAACATTGCTAAGTGGCTTCTTATATAATTTGATTTATGGGATATTGTACTTTCTTTAAAATTCTCGTCACATAAATAATCTTATTGCTAACAAATAATGCACTGTTTGCCAAAAATAGCCAAAAACAGTCATTTGATCACTGGATATAGGCTAGCCTTTCATATTTCAGTAAGGAGTGGACTACCTGCTGTTTTTGTTTGTTTTAACAAAGGCATGGGTCATACTTTCAGTGTAAGGATCACCTACAAATATGATTATCCTCACAGAGAAGACACACTTCTTCTGGTAGATTCCTTAGTAATATGGGCCTTTTCATTTTGGGGTCAAAAACTTCAGGAGGTAACTATTGGTTTAAATGGGAAAATGATTCAACTATAAGATCTGTCTTCCTTCAGAAAGCTTTTTGAGAAGTTGTTCTCATGTTCCCAAAAGTCCTTTCTAAGTTCAGAAACCATATGTACATATGCCCCTAGTTCAAGTAGGTACAAATAAATTCCATTGTTCAGTTACTAAGTGTTATTTCTTGAATATACATCCTCTATATGATTTTTATTGTGATTAGACAGAATGACTATTAAATGAGATACTTTTTATGCAACCAGCTCAACTGTAAAGCCTTACATAGATGAATATCATCAAGATATAGATATTTAGGTCAAAGTTACTTGGAGAAGAAATCACTTTAAGAGAATTGAAATTGTGCTGAGTGAGTTGAGGAAAGCTTCCTGGTGGAGATGACATTTGAAGCATATTTTGAGTAATAGAGATAAGTAGGTGAGGAAAGAGATGAGGAATTATTTCTTCTTAGCAAAAGAAATAAAATAAATATCTCCAAAGCTCATTTAGAAAATGAATAGGACATATTTGGGCACAGGATGGACAGTTATGACTAGAGTGTAAAAAGCATGAAGTATATAATGAAAATATACCCTGATGGTCTTTAACATCCTCTTGAGAAATTTGAAATTCTATAGATACTATTTCTTTTTGAGTGTTTGAGCGAAGCAAGGGAATTCTGGGGACAGTTTGAAAGCTACGTGGTGAAGGTAGAGAACACTAGTTTCCTAGTGTTTCAGTTTTGTTTTGTTTTTTTCCCCCAGCTAGGTCAGAACTGAAAATCATGGACTCTGAGGGACTATGGGCCTCTCACAGACTGTGTCTGATTAAGTGCTATGTAGTAGTGGTTGCACAAAGTTTATTTAAAATGCGTGAATTTCTATCTTGAAAATTTCTTTTAGTGGAGATAATCCTGTGGTTTTTTTTTTTTTAATGCAAACCTATGAGTAAAGTATATAAAACTGGTCTTTTCGCCACCAGCTAATGACACCATTTAGAATGCATGTAAGATATGTACATTATAATTGAAGAGTGAACAATAAACATATGGATATGTGAAGGACAAATTAAGCAAAATAAACTTGAATGCTCTTAGTGTGTTTACTTTTTTTCTTTTGACAATTTACTCTTTATTGCTTAAAAATGAAGGAAACATACAGCAAAATACAAAGTCAAAAAAAGGGGTGGGGGGGCGCCTGGGTGGCTCAGTGGGTTAAGCCGCTGCCTTCAGCTCAGGTCATGATCTCAGGGTCCTGGGATCGAGTCCCACATTGGGCTCTCTGCTCAGCGGGGAGCCTGCTTCCCTCTCTCTCTCTGCCTGCCTCTCCATCTACTTGTGATTTCTCTCTGTCAAATAAATAAATAAAATCTTTAAAAAAAAAAAAAAGGGATGGGAAGGGCCAAATGTTTTATATCTTCCATAATCTTGCATATGTGGTAAGGAGGAACCTCCATTTATCAATGCACCATTCTTCTGTCCTCGGATTATTACATAGTATCAGCTGGGCCTAGGATTTGATTCAAAACTTAAACAAAAAACCCAAACAAATCCATTAGTCATTTAGAATAAGACCATATGTTTCACAAATAGCATTATGTTTACTTTTTTTTTTTAAGATTTATTTATTTACTTATTTACAGAGAGAGAGAGAGAGTATGAGATCACAAGTAGGCAGAGAGGCAGGCAGAGAGAGGGGGAGCAGGCTCTTCACCAAGCAAAGAGCCTGATGCGGGGCTCGATCCCAGGACCCTGAGATCATGACCTGAGCTGAAGGCAGAGGCTTAATCCACTGAGCCACCCAGGTGCCCCATGTTTACTTTTAAATAGAGTAGAATTATAAAATTTATACTCAATGGAGGGAAGCTAGTATCTAATTTTCACTAAAATGATGAAGAATATTTTATTTTAGTAAATTTAAATTCAAATTAGTTGCAAATATGGACTAGAAACTAGCAGTTGAATAATACTAAAGGTAATGATATGATAGCATCATATAGAATGGGGGTAAAGCTCTGCATGGTGCCATAGGTGTTACGTTAAATATGTTTTTATTTAAATCATATTAAATTACCTGAAGAAGACATGCAAGGAAATCCACAAAGGATGCAGATTTTAGATTGTAATTAGAACAGAGAACTGAAAAAGTGATGAGACATGCCTAGTTAGATAAACATAGTGAAATTTCCTTTGTAAAATTCTATTGAGGGGGAAATGGAGCAGATGAAATGCATTAAAAATGCTTTGCTTCTAATTTGGCATTTGCCAATCTGAGTAAACATTGAGTACCCCAGTTAAGAACCTGTCTTTTCATGTTGTAATTCTTTGTATGTATCCAGGATATCAGCAAACCAAAATCGCCTCATAGCATGTAAAACCTAAATGTGCAATTTCATAGAACATAGATGTTCATTTGTTTAAGAGAAAAATTTTAAGATTGAGAGAAATTTTGAAACAAGAAACTTGTAATCACTCTGTCCATGAAGCTGTAGCTCTAGAAAATGTTTTTAGTAGTGACCCAAGTCACTAACTGGGAAGACATTTTCATTTTTTTCTTTAAAAATACCTTAAGGAGAAAAGATGGTAATGTTTCTCCATTTGTTAATAGTGCCTAACTTGAATATTAAATTAATGAGACTCTACCTGGAAATGGCTTCTCAAGACTTCTTAAAAAAAAAAAAATTGTTAACTTTCACTTAACCATTGAATTAAAATACTATATTTTGTGGAAACTGCTTTCTTATCCACATAGAACCTAGAAACCAGAAAGATAAGATTGAGAAACTTGAGTATATAAACATTATAAAATAAAATTTTCTAGGGAAATAGAGCAAAAAACAAGGCAAGAGGAAGAAAAACAAGGTAGAAAGATAAATGACACATTAGGGAAAGTATTTACCAGCTACATGACAGATAAAGGATGGAAATCTAGACTATACAAAGAGCTATAAATTAATAAGAAAGAGGGGAACACACCAGTATAAAAATAGGTGTGAATATAAACAGGAAATTTGCACATAGAGAAAGAAGTAGGATTGGATGACATGTTTATGTTTGTAAGCAGTTTACAGATTTTAATCCATTTAGTTCTCCCAGCTACTGTTATTGGCAGATACTATTATTATCTGCGCTTTACAGTTGAGGAAATACACACCAAACTGAACTAGTGGAACTGGTTGAACTGTTTGAACTAGTGGAACTGGCATTTAAATTCAGACAGCCTGGCTCTAGACTCTGTACCTGTAATGATTGTATCTCACTAATAATCACAGAAATGCAAGTAAGCACAGCAGTAATATTATTGGTCACCTGTAATATTGGCATAAATGAAAACACCAGTACCAGTTCGTTAGAGAAATGGACTCTCACTCTTTGTGGAAAGATCCTTTGGTACCATCTCTTTGGAGGTCAATTTGACAGTATATAGCATGAAGTAAAATGTACAAACCCTTTGATCTAGAAATACTATGCTAAGATTTTCATCCAGAGAAGTTAAGCAGAGAATAGTATAGATGTACATACAATGATGTTCATCTCACTGTATAATAATATTGAAGAATTGGAGACTATAAGTGTTCATTGATAGGGTGTTACTTAAGGTATCTTGCATGCTATCAATGAAACACTATATAGTTATTAAAAAATACTTGGTGTAGGGCTGTGTGCATTGCCGTGGAAGGACTTTACAATCTGTTGAGTGTGACTAGACTGAGAACACCATGAGGGAAAGGATAGTAGTTATTTTGTTCATTGTCCACATCGTAAGTATGTGCGAAGCAGTGGAAGTGCTGGATGGATGGATGGATGGATGGATGGATGGATGAGTGAAAGGAAGGAGGAATATAGTATAGTGGAAAGATTCTAAGATTTGAAACTGGAAGCTTTCTGTTCTTATACCCTTTTAGTAACAGCTTACCATTTGAATTCAAGTCCTTTAAAACATTGGTGTTCCACGAATATTTCTGTAAAAAGGAGCGAATTAGCTTGCATTAACATCTGTATTATTTTCCTAGGGCTGCCATAACAAAATTACCACAAACTAGGTGACTTAATACAACTAAAATTTATTCTCTCAGATTTCTGGATGCTGAAAGTCTGAAATCATGGTGTCAGTAAGGCCATGCTCCTCCTTTCAAAGGCTCTAGGTTAGAATCCCTTCTTGCCTTTGGTGATTGCCAACTATCTTTGGCATTCCTTGACTTAAGGTCGCTTGACTCCAGTCTCTGCCTCTCCCTTCTTCTTTGTGTATCTCTTCTATAAGACACCAGCAGTTGGATTTAGGGTCCACCCCAATCCAGTATGACCTCATCTTAAATGAGTTATCTCTACAAAGAACCTCTTTCCAAGTAAGATCACATTCTGAGGTTCTGGGTGGACGTGACAAGGTAAGTTTGAGCCTA